>NC_143553.1:85728250-86030500 GCF_054136105.1 Typopeltis vanoorti
GTTTCTACCTTTATTAAGGTCTCATCAGTGAGAACCAGAAGTGGAACCAAGGTTGAAGTAATGCAAAAGTCATATTTCCATATAAAGTAGTTAAAAGGTGTCACACCTTATAACTAAAATACTCTGGATTACAGATATATATTGAAAGTTTTTTTTTTTTTTTTTCAATTGGTCATACTATAAATTAAAGATCCAAGAAATTATATTCTTGGTTTCATCCTTTATCCAAGTGTAAGCAAACAAAGTTTGCACATGAAGTAACTTTCTTCGTTCTTTTATTGCGAAGTTTCTTTAGAATGTAGTTTTTGTTTTCTTTGCTATCTCCTGACTTAACTGATTTACATTTTTTTTTTCCTGTAATCTCTAAGGGCACAGGCTGACTTTCTTGTCAGAAATTTAGATATGATTTCTTTAGATAGAAATGTCTAACCTGTAGAGTCCTCTGTATATGTGTGTGTGTGTGTGTGTGTGTGTGTGTGTGTGTGTGTGTGTGTGTGTGTGTGTGTGTGTGTGTGTGTGTGTGTGTGTGTGTGTGTGTGCGTGCGCTGTTTGTATATGAGTTATATTTCAGCACTCAAAGCTACTTAAAAAAATGTTTTAAAAACTTTGCCTGTTTTTAAATCTTTCATACGTTTATTATTATTTTTATCATGCTCAAAACTAAGTAATATATTGTATAATAATATTAATAAAAATTCTTTAATAAAAGTGTTTGGGAAATTTGCATGATGTTTTATAACCATCTGATTTTGAAAGTCAGGTTTATTTAGAATTTCATGCTGTTTTATTATAGAAAGAAAAGAAGGGCAACTTGAACTGGTTTAAGAGTTATTGTATGATCTCAGTATTACTTCTGTTAAACTATGTATACATATATGTGCAAAATTAGTCATAGTCTTAGACAGTTCCTCAAACTGTCTAAAATATGACTAAGAATATCTAAGTACACATATATTTTCACATCAGATACACATATTCTTAGTGTATCTGATGTGAAAACTGGTTTAAAATAAATTTTGCTGTTGCTAGCTTTTTGAATTCAGTTTGGAATCCACAAGAACTATCATTTGAACATTGGTTTCTACTCTGCTTGAAGGATGATAATACATGAATTGAATTATGCTTACTTTAAATTAATATCATTAAATCCATTTACTGTAAATGTTGTTTATTCATTTACTTGATTTACTTTACTTTTTAATTATAATGCCTGAACTTCACAGAGTCATTGCTTTATATTTACTAAATTTACTGCATACTTTTACATTTGCTTCATATTTATACCATTAAATTGTATTATTATTATTATTATTGTTGAGGTTATTATTAAGAGAGAGAGACCTCCAGGGAGTCAGGGACCCATTGAGGGAGGCCACATATTACTCACACCAGCCTTCATCCCTGTTCTTGAATTCATTCATACTACCTGCATTCACTACCTTCAAAGACAGTCCATTCCAATTACTCGCCACTCTGACAGTAAAGAAAAGCCTGAATCTCACCCCTTTCTTGATATTCATTCTCAACTTCCAGTGATGCTCTTGTATCCTGTCCCCATTCTCCATAAAATTGAAAATTCCATCTACTGGTATCCTATATGAGCCTTTCAGAAATTTGTAAGTCTCAATCATATCACTCCTCTTTCTCCAGTTTGCAGGAGAAAGAGGAGTGATATGATCTGCAGTCTACAAATTCTCAATTTGTCTTTGTAATCAGCATTCCACTGTCCCAATATCATCTTTAACATACTCATTTACACTGCTCACTGTATCAACATCATCACAGAAACAAGGAGACTGGATCTGTGCACAATAATTCAAATGAGGTTGTATCAAGGCCTTGTAAAGAGGCAAAATGAGGCAGATGTATTTCTTATTAGAATTTTCTTTAAATAATGATTTGTTTAGGACAGTTCATTTGTGTTGTAGTCTATTAATAACTATTTTATAAAATTCTAGATCAATTTTCCTTTGTGTACCATCGCTCATACTCCTAGGTTACCAGAACATTGCATAGAATATGTCAGAATATTGCTATGGCCTAAAGAAAAACCTTTTGGAGGTAAGTATAAGTGGTTGTCAGGAATTATTTGTATGTAAACTGATTTTTACAGTGTTTAAAGGCTATGCTATAATAGTGGAAAGTTGCATGTATTTCTTGATTTTGTATTGTAAGCAGAAATTCAAAATATTAATTAATATGTTCATGATGGGTTTGTGCTTGTTGTGTGATAGCTGGAACTCACTTGACTTCTTGCTTGATCCTGCTTTCCTTTCTTGGAAATACAAAACTAAATATATATTATGCACTGTATACTTCTAAACATGTACTTGATTTATGTCATGCCCAGACAACTCATTTTGTTATATGTACTATGGTCTAGTTATATACTGGTAGCTCATGCTAAGCTGCAAATATAGAGGCACTGTTCATTATTGGTTATTTTTGGTACAATGAAGCTCTCTCCTCCTTAAGACAATAATAGATTTATATGTTTATGTATAGAAAGATTTAGGTGTTGTTAATTATTCATAATAGTGCTTCATGGTATGAACAACACCCAGAGAGGAAATAATAAATTTGTTGAAACTTGCTAATAGCACTTTGCAGTATAAAAAAAGTGTGGAGGAAAGGGAATAATAAATTTATTGAACTTGCAAATTTTTTGCTGGTTTTCTACCCATTATCTTCAGAACACAAATTATAATTGTCACAGCACACACAGGTACTAAACTAAATCATTACAAATGTTTCACTGACAATTTGATGGTTTCTACTGATTTAGAGCCTATGTGCTTGTCACAGTTATAATTTGTGCTCTGAAGATGCTGGGTACAAAACTCGCGAAATATTAGTAAGTTCAATAAATTTATTTCTCCCCTCCTCTCTTGGTGTTTTTTATACTTTGAAATACTATCAGTAAGATTTATGTTGTTCATGATGACTCACACAATCCACTCCATCCTATAGTAGTTTATTTTACCAACTATATGCAGAAATTCTTTAAATTAATAATTGTTTACTAATAAAACTGCAGATGTGTACTAATAGAACTCAGGAAATGCCATTTATTCCTACAAAGTGTGATTCATGCATGTCTCATGGCTCCTGGGCAACATTTTTATGGCTAAGTTATGCAAGGAAAAAAAAAACCGAGTTCCTGATACTTTCAAATTGGGACCAGTTAAATAAGGTAGACAACCCTAACAGAAAACGTTGATCCTCCAGAATTTCTGGGAAGTTGGGCATGGGGCTGATGACCTCACCCTGGAAAAAATTACCTTGTCATGAATTGGAGGACATATTATTATTACACAGAAATATTATTATTACTGGGGCCCTAAAATCCTTTCGATGGCTTTAGTTATACGCAAAATTAGAAGAAAAACAAACTATGTTTTTGCAAATGTGTACTGACTGTGCAGTGATGCTGCTGAGACGCAGCCGCTACGGTATAAGCAATAAACCAGTAAAGCAATCGGTGTGCCATGTGTTTTATTATTTTATTTTTAGAATATGAATTATAGTATGATAGGGAGGTGTAACGGTTTTATTATATTTCATTTATTTCAGTTGTAAGTATAGTTGTTAAAAGCCAAACTAATTATTAAGTAATAAAAATTATTAAGTTTAACATAAATAAAAGAATCGTCGAAAAATAAAATTGTGTCTTACGTGTAAACTCACAAACAAAGTATGGCCCGTGGATGACTCCCCTGCCCCCTCCCAGTTACGTGGAAGGAATACCGTGTGCATAAGGATGATGTCAGTTATGAAAAATGCAAGCAGTCGGCTAGAACAGTCAACTGTTGTATGGAAAGTCTCAGTATGAAAAGAAACTGGCTCTGCAATCTAAAGACAACCCACAAGAATTCTATCAATATGTTGCAAGTAAAAGAAAGACTGAATATGAAAGAATAACTCATCTAAATGCAGGTGGTGTGAGGGTGACAGATGCAGAAGAGCTTGTTCAACTAATGAGTGTCCATTTTGCTAAACGCTTTCAACCTGGTGTATGCAATGTTGAGTTCACTGCTGCCGTTTAACTGAATGAAGAAACTCAGGTGTATGAAGACAAGATATTATAGCTGTTACACAAACTGAATAACAATTTAGCAATAGGGACTGATGGGATATCAACACGGGTGCTAAAAGAGTGTTCAGCTGAACTGGCTCTTCCTGATCACAGGAAGAACCAGTTCAGCTGAACACTAATTTGAAAACTATATAATTTGAGTCTCAGAACAGGGAAGATTCTGCAAGAATAGAAAGAATGTATGGTAATCCCATTGCACAAGAGTGGTGCAAAGACCAATATATTAACTATCTACCAATCAGTATCTCAGGAGTGGTGGTGAAGATTTTGGAAAAATTGGTTAGGGCTCGCATTCAGAAATAACTGTACTGACTGTGCAGTGATGCAGGGTTGACAGTGAATCTCTACTTTGCAATGACAGCATGGGTTTACTGCGGGAAGATCATGTTTTAGCAACTTGCTCACATTATTTAATAATGTTATTATTGAACTAGACAAGGGGAATAGATACTGTTAAATTGTGAATGAAGATATTTATAAGTAATAATACTTCATTCATAATTAACATCATCTACTATGTCATAAGCAGGACTTATTTAAATTTATTCTGTTAGTTTCTTGCTTATAAAATGTTATTCATGTAATTCCTTTTGAGTTTTGTTAGTTAATTTTATTTATGTGATTTTAAAATATATTATAACATGAAAAGGCTCTATATTATGATATGATATATGATAGATTGGCGAAACAGCTCCATTCCATATCTCGATGACGACTACAGACATCGTTTATTAAAGGAAGCCACAATAGTGTCATTTACCGGCGGAAACCTCAACAGAAATCAGGGTGTAATTCTAAACAGTTCGTAGAAAAACCTGCTCCTCTCTCTCAATCAATCTGAACTACAGCTAGCCAGTAATCACATTACACGTTTACAACTAACACGCGTGCGTGATAATGAATAAGAACAATAAGTCCTCTCTGTCACGCGAACGTGTAACCTTAGCTACTAGTTGGTTTACAATGTTTTTTATGTTCCTTTCAATTTGCATTTACTAGGTTTCATGTCTTTCTATAAACGCCTTGAAAAAGCCAGACAATCTGCTGGTGAAACTGGTAGGCTTTAATATAAGTTTTATTTTAAAATGGTCTGTATTAATAAAATTGTATTTCTATTATAAAACAACCAAATATGTTTAGTTTAAAAAGAATAAGATCTGTTAAATATAATCTTTAATTATGAAGTTTAAGCTCAGCTGAGTAATATACTAGAATCTTAATGAGATTCTAGCATACTACTCAGTTTAAATATATTCGTTTAATTATAATGTCACTTTTGGAATACTGTGTTATGATGTAATTTGTGACACTGCATTACATAATTTTGTTTAATTTGAATCTTGTATTTGTCTGATTGTTTCATTGAACCACTCATTAGAATAATACGAATCTAATCTTAGTGGGAACCCTATGTAGTAAGAATAGAGAACCTCGGCCTAAAATCAGTTTTATAATAACCTGATACAGCTGAAGGTTGATTTATCAAAATTGCTCATGCAATTCAGAACATGGAGTGGTGCAGTATAATATAAATTTTCTTTATGTTTCGATGATATATCAGCCTACAACTAGTTAAATACTAATGAGAGAGAACTATAAGACGATAAAACGTGATTGAGAATTATTTACGATCCAACAATACACCATGATTCTGCCTTGGGTTTCTCCACTCTCTCTACCCCTGGCCAACTTCTTTATGGAGACCTTCGAAGAAAGTCTTAAATTCTGCTCCACATAAACCCACTATCTGATTACGCTATGTGAATGATGTATCCTCCATTTGGCCACATGCCACCTGGATACACCCCCACAATTTCTTAGCACACCTAAATAATCAACACTCCAGAATCCAATTTACCTTGGAAAAGGAAAACAACAACAGTTTCCCATTCCTAGATACTGGTAGAAGGCCACTCTGTTACTCCACAGCAAGTACAAGTTTGAAAGACTATTCTCAGGTATGCCTTAGCTCTGAAAAATTTTCCAAAAATCAACAAATTCGGGTGCATGAAACTGTCCCAGATTGGGAAGCATACATTTTAAGGTCATCAGCTCAATGGCCAAGACAACCCAATTTAGCTCACTAGGGAGGGCACTGCTTAGGACTCTAGGTCCAACTTCAGGGTTCTTTATTCAGCCTCATTTGCTTAGTGTTAGTACTTGCATGCACATATCATTGTTTTTTTGCGATCCCTGATGATAGCAATGTAACAATGCCAAAATATAGGAAGGTTTTAATTAAAGTTTTCTATAATTAATATTCTAGTATACATTGTCATTTCTTAAAAATTAAAAGCTTTCATCTATTGATTTTATTTTTAGTTCTTTTAAAATATCTTCATTCCTTTTTTTTTTCTAGTAATGTGTATTTTGCAGTTTTTCTCATGAATCTCATTTCAGTTGTTTTTATTCTTTGTTTATCTTATTTGTTTATTGTCCAAATTTCACTGCCATACAATAATGTGGACACTGCTAAAATATTGTATATTTTCAAGCTTGTTTCTTTTTGTACAATATTTGGATTGATTATTCTATTTATCACGCCGATAATCTATAAAAATTTTGAAGTTTTTAATTTTATGTATTTTTCTCCTTCATATGATATTTCACATTCAAGATAACTGAAGGTATTTATCTGTTCTATTATTTTATTATTATTAACTAATTTACTTTTAATTGGAGTTTGTCCACAAAATGCCATTGTTTTATTTATGGATATTTTCTTTCCAAACTGTTCTACTATAATGTTTAAATTATATATTGCTCTTTGTAAATGATCTTTCTTATCTGATATTATTACATGATCATCTGCAAATAGTAGTGTATTTATTTTGTTATTCTGGGAAATTTCTACACCTGGATTGTTTAAAATGTTTCATTTGTATTAATATTTCATTAATACAAATATTGAAAAGTGTTGGAGACAGAAGGTATCCCTGTCTTTTTCTTACTCCTCGGTTTATAAATTATTTTTCAAACATATTTTTTTCATTTATTTTTATTTCATTATCTTTGTATTCAATATTGCATATAGTAAAATATTAGGTATATTTATTCTTTGTAATATATCAAACAGTATATACTGTATATTATCGTGTATAATGCAAAAATTTATACACGTAAAAAATACTACCTTAAAGTTAGGGGTTCGCATTATATGTGGATCCTAAAAAATATAACATCTTATTAGACTTGCACACACAATATATACTAACTAATGCCTATGCAACCAAATCTACTTGACCCACTCGCATTCAGCGACCGAGCGCGCATCGTGTCTGCGCATGCGCTTTCCGTCACCGAATGATAGAGCACAGTTAGGTATATTGGTTTAACCACAGTTCATTTTAAATATTATTCGTTAAACAAACCTAGCCTGAAAATGAGCCAACAGAAAGTAAACGTTCATCTTTTGAAGCAGGATTTAAATTGCATGTCATGCAGTTTGCAGAAGAACATAATAATGTTGCTATGAGAGAATTTGGTGTAGCAGAGAGTAATATTAGACTTTGGCGTAAGCAGAAAAGACTCTTGAAAAAATCCCCAAAACGAAATGTGCCCGTCGTGGAGATGTAGCATCCTTTCCAGAACTCGAAGAAGAGCTAAATGAATGGATTTTGACGCAACGACAAGATGGCATTATAGTAACAAGAAATGCAATTCGTTTTCGAGCTCTACAACTCAAGAATGGTAAATTCAAGGACACACCAGGTATTTTATCTTTTCTTGCTTCGCCTGGGTGGTGCAACAGATTTATGGAACACAAAGTATTAACATTACAACACCGAACAAAAATTGCGCAGAAGTTACCAAAGCAGCTTGAAGAAAAAGTGCAGTCCTTCCATAAATTTATCATAAAATTATGGAAGTGTCACGGATATGAACTTTCCCAAATTGGCAATATGGATGAGATGCCCATGTACTTTGATATGCCTGGGAATTGAACAGTAAACTCAGTTGGTGAAAAGGGTGTCGTCATAAAAACAACGTGACATGAAAAAATGCATTTTACCGTTGTTCTAGCATGCATGGCAGATGGAACCAAATTAAAGCCAACAGTGATATTTTAAAGGAAGAAAATTCCCAAGCATATGAAATTTCCACCAGGTGCAATTGTTCGCATCAATCAGAAAGGTTGGGTGGATGAAGAAGGGGTATGTTTGTGGCTGGATCAAGTATGGAACATACGTCCAGGTAGCTTGTTACGTCAACAAAGCATGGTAGTCTGGGATATGTTCCGGGCACATTTAACAGAGGCAAGCAAAGAGAAAGCACGTGAGCTACGTACAGACCTAGCAGTCATACCGGATGGTCTAACTTCCGTTTTGCAGCTGCTTGATGTCAGCTTGAATAAGCCATTTAAAGATCACTTACACGAAAAATGGAGAGAATGGATGTCATCTGGTTTGGTGAAGATGACAAAGGGTGGGAATTTTTTTCACATGGGATTCGATACCATCTGAAATTATTCAACGCTCATTTCTTAAATGTGGAATAAGTAATTCAATGGATGAATCCGAAGATCACGTCATATACAAAAGCGAGGATGACGCACAACAAATTGGAGAGCATGAAGACGATGACAGCAACTGCTACACGCAATCCCTACAGATGAATTTATAAATGAAATGTTTGACGACTCAAAAGATGAAGAGGAATATAAGGGATTTTGACATTTTGTTTTAAAATAAATATTTCTCTCGTTAATTCATCTGGTATTTTGACATTTTGTTTTTAAATAAATATTTCTTTCATTAATTCGTATTGTATTATTTATAATGTTATGGAACAAGATTAACAGATCGCATTATATGTGGACATGGCATTTTAAGGCTAGTTTTCAAACAAATTTCTAGTTCGCATTATACGTGGATCGCATTACACGCAATAATATACGGTATATCTTTTTACCTTTGTCAAATGCTTTTTTATAATCTATAATGGTTTCTAAATTAAATCTCTTCTTTTCTAAATCCATTTTGACATTCTAATAATATTTTTTCACTGTATATTTTTAATTTTTCATTGAGTATTCTACTATATATTTTGTAGCATGTATTCAATAAACTAATACCTCTGTAATTAGCAGGTTTGTTTTATCTCTCCTTTTTAAATATAAGTATTACTATACTTATATTCCATTCTATTGGCATTTGTCCATTTGTATATACAGCAAAACCCCGAAGTGACGCGGTAGGTGGGACCAACAAAAAGCGCGTAAGTCGAATTCGCGTAACTCGGGGGTATAATTTTGCATGTAATTTATATATACAAACATACAATTGGGAATTTTTAAGAAATATAATCCTAATTGTAGTTTTTCATGCATAAAAGAAAGAAAGTTATTTCGATATCGATGGTTTCATAAAATCTAATAGATTCGTCTGACGGCATAATGTCTTTTTCTTGCCATGCAAAATTTCTTCATAGCAAGCTAATGATTTTTTTATTCCTTGCCTTGTGGCTACAATTCGTTCCTCGTTAGAATCTATGCCCTCCAAAATCTGTAAACCTTTCTTTTATGATTGTTCTTACTGTGGATTCCTGTAGATCGAACTTCTTTGTAGCTCACAAATTTTCATTCCGCTTTCAAAATCCTTATAATGTTGAGTTTTGTTTCCAAAGTCAATGTTTTTCTTTTCTTGCTAGCTGTAGAAGAATTGGACTTGCTTCTATTGGATGACATTATTATTTTTTATGTGATAAAATTTTTATCAAGAACATAACATTAAACAATCGCAAGGTTGTAGACTATAAAAATCGGGTATGAATGGAGACCGCGCAAAACACGTCAGTGCTTGTTCTTGTTCACAGCATGTGCGACACTGGCGAATGCGCCAGAAAGTTACGACTAGTGGTGAAGTGGGACGGAAATACGTACATATAAGAAACTGCATAACTCCGGATTCGCGTAAGTCAGGGTATGACTGTATTTTATTTAAAAATTTAATAATCTCTGATGAAATTTTTTTCCAACAAATTTATACAATATACAAATTTATCCCATCTTCTCCTGCTGATTTACCATTTTTTATTTTACTTAGGTTGTCCTTTAATTCTTTCATTGTTGTCATATCATTTAAAGCATTTTGTAAGGTTTTTTTTTTAATTTTATTATTATTTTTTTATATTAGTATTGTCTGTCCAATGGTCTGTAAAGTAATCCAAGAATTCTTTTAAATCTATTTCACAACTTATATTTGCAGTTTCTTTTATATCTGCATTCATGTGCTTTAGTATTTTATATGCATTCCTTAATAGTTTCTCTTTTGGCTATTGCTTTGTCTTTTTTTATATTAAATTATTGTTTTTATTTCATTGTCCCATATATGTAAATTTTTTATTTTTATGATATTTTTTTGTGTGTTCCTAGACTTTCATATGCTGCTGATGTAATAAAGGTGTTATGTATAGGGTTGATTTCTGTTGAAAGAGAGGTTCCACTAAAATAAAGTTTGTAGGCTCTTTTGGGTTGGTTAGAGTTTTTAATGATGCCGTATTGTTGGGATAGGTGGTGGTGGGAAAGATTGTGAATGTGAGTGGGTTTTCTGTATACAGTGAAGGAGAGGTTACCATTTGGAAAGCATGTTACTAAGGTGTCTACAAAAGGTTAAACTATTGTTATTTTTCTTTTCCATTGTAAACCAGATTCTTGGATGTAGACTATTGAGATGACAGAGGAAGGAGTCTAATGTGTCTAGGCCATGAGGTCAAATAGAGAACACATAATCTATTTATCTTTGATATGTAGGAGGAGGAGGTTTGAGGGATGGATGGGAGGGACTGAGTCTATGGCTCATTTTTTTCAAAGTTTTTCATGTAAAAATTGGCAAGTGGGGGTGAGAGGGGTAAACCCAAAGCAGATCCCTCTATCTGTTTGTAAATTTTATTCTCCCACAAAAAAAAAAAAAAAAAATTGATAGCAAGGGGAAAGAGATCTAAGATATCAGAAGGAAAAACATTTAAGAGTGTTAAGGTGTCATTCAAGAGAATTAGTGAACAGTGAGGTTATGTTAATGCTTACCAATATATCTGTATCGTTTAAAGTTAGATTTTCAATCCAGGTTTCAAAATGGATAGAATTTTTTATATAGGATATGGTAAGATTAGTGAGAGGGAGGGTAAGAGTTTTCCAGCTGTTTTGACAATTTGTAGCATGAAGCATCAATTGCATCTATAGTAGATACTATAGTAGTCTTTATAATCTTATGATGGCCTATAGTAGACAGGTCATCATAAGACTATAGCTTAGCTGGAAATGGAAATAAAAGGAAAGAAGAAGGGCTGGTTGGAACAGCTGGAAAGAAGCTGAATTGGTGACACAAGACAGGTATCTAGAATCAGTTGATTTCAGCCTTATGTGCCAAGGCACAGAGGATAAGTAAATACATATTAACTTCATATTAAAAGAACTGTCCGCTCGGTTAGCCTAGGGGCTGTGCGCTTCGCACCAATATGACTAGGGAAGGAGTGTCCTAGGTTTGATTCCTGTTGGAGACATGAGGAGCTGAAGGATCTTCCTCAGATATAGCCAAGTTAGCCGGTCTTGGGCAGTAGGGTTTTTCTCCTCAGTTTATCTGGGGTTTTTCATCCTGCAAAGCAGGCAAACTGGCCTTGAGAACTCAACACCACTGCGGACATAGGGCTGACCACTTTATCCTGTGAACGGTTTAGGTCTGATGATTAATAAATCCTCGACACCATAAGGTAAAAGAGGGGGAAAGGAAAATGAGATGAGATTAAAAGAACTCCATAGGATTTTTTTTTGGCTTCATTAGTTTTTGGTCATCACCCTTACCAACTGAGTCAACCCCCCTTGACTGTTCTTTGTACTCCTCATGAAATCAGTTATTACCACTCAGCTTATGTTGTTTCTATAATGCCTTCTTCCTCTGTATCACATGCTTAATCTCTGCTTTCACGCATTTCACACCTACTTTATTTAACCTTCTGACCCTTGGTATACATTTAGAAATTGCTTCTACTAAATAATTCTTGAATATCAATCAAGCAGCCTTGATCTCCTTTCCACACAACATCTCATTCCATGCTAAAGCTGCAAGTTATTCTCCTGAGCTTTTCATAATCACCTGCTTTGTAATTCCACATGTATTCTTTCTCGCATGGCTGGCAACCACCTAGTAATCACTTCGTGGTCACCCTCACCAACTAAAGAGAGATTTGACACCTCATTTATAATGACATCCTCAGATGAGATAGATGATCCAAATCCAAGACCCTTAATCCTCATATATCCTCTTTGCATACTGCCTGAAGTAGTTGTCCTTCAAAAACTTCAGAAATTAATTTTCTTTACTTCAGTTGCTATCTGGTCATCCCAATCTATGCTGCCATAATTAAAATAACCCATAATGATCACCCTTTTCCTAT
This sequence comes from Typopeltis vanoorti, assembly GCF_054136105.1. Lineage (NCBI taxonomy): Eukaryota > Metazoa > Arthropoda > Arachnida > Uropygi > Thelyphonidae > Typopeltis > Typopeltis vanoorti. Next base: position 85,740,738 of record NC_143553.1, read on the forward strand.
TTGCTCGGATGATTTGCTTATACTTATCATGGTCACAATTTTCCACATTATTAGGTCTACAGCAGCATCTAAGTATTTCATTCTATTCACTTCTGTCTCACACCATACTGCCTCAAAACCCTCCTGCTATTTTCCCATTAGATCATCTCTACCTTGCATATGAATAACTCCTTTTCTATCATCAACAGCACTTCACTTCCCTTTTTGCCTTTTCTATCTTCATAAAAAATATCAAACCCTTCCATCTCTTCATGTCAGGATGTCATCATAAAAAAAAGATGACGCTTTAGGTGGTTTTAAAGGGGGTCATATAAAGGTGCTTCTCTGTCTTAATGACCTTTGCTGTGGGATATGAGACCTGACAAAATTACATGTTTCACCCTTCTTACAGAAGATATGCATGTAATGTAAAAGTTAAGGTGAGCTGTGGTCAAAGACAATGCCAATTGAGGTTCAGTGATGAATAACAGATCGTGTTTGGATGTGTCTAAGTGGTGGTGCATTTCGTCGATGTTAGTATGGAGCTCTCAGTTTTAATTTTTTTTTTTTTTTGTGAGAGATAATTTTTTTTAACTGTAGTAACACTATAATTTTTTATCCTGTCTTTTGTGGTAGTGGAATATTAGGGAAATTTATACTTGTTGACATGACTCCCACACAGGGAGTGCCTATCTATGTTTGATCTCAACATTGTCTCCTGCAAGTTGCTATTACTCCGTAAACAATCCTGCTGCTTGGAAAGCCTCCCAAAGCATTACCAGCAGTTTCACTGTTACGTATCATCTGGTAGATACCAGCTAGGCAACCACTTATACTGTTTGTAAGAATAGGAGGGGAGGGGACTTTGTCATACTGAGTAAAACCCACTATTAAATCTGTGACATTTTTGAGGCTTGGAAATTGCACCAAAGGAAATGGATGTAGATGGGAAGACTGTTCCAAATAACAGCAGTAAGAGTATTCACTAATGGTGGGCGAGGGAAACTTCATTAAACTGTATCTTGAATGATATCTCATTTTTAATGCACAGGCTTAAAGAATAAACTTATGCAGTTTAGAAAGAAATGGAAATTGTCGCATGTTCTGGAGTTTCAGCATCTCAGCTTAACAGTTATGTTCTTGGTATGAAATAACATACTGGTAATGTTGTCAGAAAAGGCTGAAGCAATAGAAGAGTAGGCAGTCTTCTTGTTATTATTCATAGAGAAAGATTTAGGCTATCTGATCAGTGGTGTATTGAATTCCTATTTGAACAGGAATTAGAGGTGTGTGTCTCCAGGTATTTAAAAGCATTTCTTACAACTAATCATCACATTACTATTGCCATTTTCATCACACTTCATTTGAGCAGTTCATTTCCATATGACATTTGTCATTCATGTGGTCAGTCCTTTTCTGCCTGATTTTTAATTTATGCAGAAAATCATTGTTTAAGTTTAGTTTTCTACCTATTTCAGTATTGACTGCAATTTAATATAACTGCAGTACTACCTTCATACAAGTAACCTTCATATAACACTGTAGTTAGGTTCCTATAAAATCTCATGTTGCAACCAAGAACCAGTATCAAAAGGGGAATTACATTCCCAAAGCTAACAAAAATACACTATTTAAATTAAGAGGATATTAAATCCCACATTGTTTTAAAACCGAATAAGAAACTCAAAGATTGGAATCACAGAGTTTGTTGCTGAATACAGTATAGTAAACTATAAAAGTATCGGCGACTACTAGCGTGAGCTAATGTACGTAGTCCAAGTACATAGTACAAACTCAGGCAACTCGTAGCAAAGGTGGTAAAGTTCTGATTGCTATTCTTGGTATTTTCCATAATGTAAAACACATTTCCTAGGAAATGTATGCTGTTATTACATTATGGTGGGAGGTCACTACCCAGACCCGTTTCAGCCTTTATTGAGGCTTCATTGGTGAGTAGCTAGACCAAATTAATACCAAAGGGTATAGCGAAGAGAACTTATCATCATCAAATTCCTGCCATGTGCCCTCAAGGGGGGTGTACAGGATATGATAGTACTACATGAAAAATTTACATCATTACTAACTTCCTATCTACAATTTTCCTCCAAATCAGTCTGTTACTTGTCAAGACTCCAACATTACCAGATCTTATATTTCTATCATCTAAGGCACTTTGTACCGTATCAATCCACCTATATCTTGGTCTTCCTCTGGGTCATTTTCCTGCCAACTTGGCAGAGAACACTTGTTTTGCTAATCTTTCCTTGCCCATTCTGTTTAAGTAACCATACCACCTGAGATTAGCTCTGCTAACACATTCCTGGATGCTGACAATGTCAAGTTCTTTCCTAATATCCTCATTTTTAATATGATATTGCCATTGTTGCCATCTGTTCACGCCTCTAATCTTTCTCAGGACTCTCATATCTGCGGTCTCTAGTCTTTGGTCAAGTGTTTTACTTCTGACCCAGCTCTCAGATCCATAAGTTAAAACTGGTTTGAACACTGTCTTGTATACAGCTAATTTAATGTTCCGACTGATTTCTCTCTTATTCCATATGAATTTACTCAATTGACTTCCTACCATACCAGCATTGTTGATTCTGTTCTCTATTTCCATATTTAATTTACTATCTTCACTAAAAATCGTGCCTAAGTAGCTGAAATGTTTTACTTGTTCCACAGGTTCTCCATTCACAACACAGTAGTTGACATTTTCAATGATTCTGCCTATTTTCATTGTCTTTGTCTTTTTATTGCTGACCTTCATACCATATCTATTACAATAGTTATTCATTTTAGTCAGAGAATCTTGCAGACTTGTAGCAGATTTATTTAGAAGTATAACATCGTCTGCATAAAGCAAAGAGCTGACATTAAAATCTCCAATTTTGATATCATGTTTAATACCACTTTCCTTCATAATGTGATCCATATAGATAATGAATAACAGAGGGGATAATGTACATCCTTGTCTCACACCAGATTTAACATTAAACCATCTTCCTGTACTTCCTTCAATTCTAACTGTTGACTTACAATTCAAATAAAGACTAAGTATTGCTTGATATAATGCCCCATTGACACCATATAACTGTAGCGTATTGAATAGCTTCTCTCTTGGCACCTAGTCATATGCCTTTTCCAAATCGACAAAACTTAAATACAGATCTTTGTTATATTCCCATGCTTTCTCCTCTATTTGTCGTAAAGTGAAGATCTGATCCTGACAGTCTCTATTTGACTTGAATCCCGCTTGTTCTTCACCAAGCTTTTCTTCCACAATTCTTCTCAACTGTTTCTCAAGTATATTTGCAATCTTACCAGGAACACTCAATAGGGATATACCTATGTAATTCTCACATTCAGTTTTATTTCCCTTTTTATATATAGGTACTATGAGAACTCTACTCCAATCATTGGGAATTCGTCCCTCTGTCCAGGTATTCTGAACTGTACAGTGCAGCCACTGTAAGATTTTTATACCACGATACTTCAGCATTTCTGGTCGAATATCGTCTATTCCTGCTGCCTTTCCACATTTCAATCCTTTGATGGCTTTTTCTACTTCAATTATGGATATATATTCCTGATTGCATGCCTGGTCAGTGTTTTTTATCACTGTGCTGTCATCACTGCTTGTTTCATTTAGCAAATTTTAAAAGTAATTACTCCATACTTAAAGGATATCTTTTTCTCCCATTTTCATTTCATCTTCATCATCTCGAACTCCTTTTACAGCACTCTTTCCTCCATTCCTAAGCTTCTTCAACAACCTGCAGAATATTTTGCCACCTTCTTGATATTTATTTTCTATGTTCTTGCCAAAATCCTCCCATGACTTTTGTTTAGCTAGTTTCACACACTGTTTAGCTTTCTTACATTTGTCTCTGTATTCTCTAAGAGCACAAGCTGACTTATTTGCCAGGAACATTTGATATGCTTTCTTCTTTTCCATCACTGCCTCTAACTTCCTGTGTCCACCATGGAGTTCTAAATTTTCTATCCTTGCAGACAACTTCACCACATGCCACTCTAGCTGAATCAGTCATGGTTTTCTTCAAGGATTGCCACTGAATCTTCAAAGTTTGGTTGCTGTTCTCAAACTCTTTCATTTTTACTTCATAATCTTTGTGTATTTGAGTCTACAGTTCACATCTGAGAGTTGCTCAACTGTTATTCGCTTTAAAACTTTCTTGCATGTTATTCTTTTCAATATGAAATTTAATTTTATCCTACTCAAGACTAAATAGTGATCACTTCCAATTTCAAATCCTCTGTACACTCTGGTGTCCTGCACCAGGGAGAAAACATCACTATCAACAATAACATAGTCAATGAGACTTTTCTTATTCCTTGCCTCTTCTCTCCATGTGAATTTGTGCACATTTTTATGTTGGAACATGGTGTTAGTAATAACTAGTCCAATGTCCTGAGCAGAAATCCAACAGGTATTTGCCATTATTATTAGCTTTGCTCTTTTCTCCAAATTTTCCCAAAACATTTTTGTATGTCTGACAATCACTTCCTACTCTGCTATTTAGATCCCAACAAGGACCAACTTTTCCTTTTTCATTGTGTCAGTAGCTTTCTCTAGAGCCTCAAAAAATTCCTCCACTTCTACCTTAGTGGAACCTTATGTGGAACCATAGGCACAAATAAGTCTCATTGTCCAGTTCCCATTCTGATATTTGCCCAAATCACTCTACGTGACACTGCCTGCCATTCAAGATGAGCCTCGTATTTTGTGTTGAATACTATTGCTACTCCTTCTTTTCCTTGATTGTCATTGCCTGAATATAACATTTTGTATTTATTGCTCAGAAAGATCTCACAAGTTTTTGTCTTTTTTTGTTTCAGTCACCCCTATTATGTCAATCCGGCATGTAATTTTGTCATATTGTGCCATCATTTTGTATTTTGGTTTAACCAATAGGAATACAATTTGGTTAGCTAAATCCCAAATTGCCAGCCCATCCTCGTTTGTTCAGTATCCAGGTAGATACCCAACAGGGTGCACCTCGAGAAGGTGAGGATTGGACATTAGGTCAGAAGCAATGGTCGGTTCTCCACATTCCTTTAAAGGCCCTCCAAATTCCTTTAAAATGTGGAGAACCGACCAGGTCAGCAGCCCTGGTTGGTTCTCCACATTCCTTTTTATAACTGAGAGGAGACCTCTGCATTCCTTGTGTTGGTCTCCTCTCAGTTATACAGCTTTGACCCTTAAGCACCCCTAAAAGAACTTATTTGATTTTAAAACAATGTGAGATTTAATATCCCCTTAATTTAAATAATGTTTATATCGCCGAAATGAAGCCTATTGGCTCTTTATATTTAAGTAAAAATACACTATTTTATTTTATAGCTATCAGAAACTTAATTTTTATTAAGTTTCTGATAATTTAATTTGCAACAAAATTATTCCAATATGGTTCTTAAGTACAAAGTTTAGTAATACATACCCAGAAAAATGTATAAATGATCAAACAAAAACTGAAATAATCTTACATGTCATGAACTCCATGCTTTGAAGTCACAATTTTTGATGGTCTCAAGCAAACTCAAGTTCAAAGCACTGAACCTAAAATGAGGATTTCCCCCCAGAAATAAAACATAGGGATTTGTTTTGCAAAATGGCTAGTGAATCAACAGCAGGAGTTCACGAAAAAAGAATGGGAATTGAAACATTCCCATTCTTTTTTCATTCATTTTTCATTTCATTACATTCAGCATAACATCAGTGTTTTCCCCCTGCTCAAAAGTATCAGGTGCTATGAAGATTGTCACAATTCTGTCAAAACAAAACTATGTTGGTTTTAGAGTTACTATATTATACAGGGGTTGCCTGTACTCACAATCTAAACTTATTTGTCCCCCCCCCATGGTATTTATTATCCAGCATAACATTTACCAGACTTTAAAAATGTATTTATGGGTTATTTTAAATACTAATAATGATAATAAACCAAATAAATGTAGTCTACAAAATAAATACATAAAAATAAAATAATAATTAGTTCTCCTGGCTAAGGCATGCAGTCAAACAATACTGATTTTTCTAATTTTATTGATGATGCTGACAAAAAACTGGGATTTAGCCTTAAGATGTGTCAACTGAATATCAAGGGAATTAACAGAGCAAAATGTGACTATCTCTGCAAAATACTACAAGAAAATAACATTGACATTGTGCTTCTTCAAGAAACACATGCTGAAAATGAAGACGACCTTAATAGAAGAGGAAAAATAACTGGTTACACTCTGATTGGTGCTACATACCACCAGAATTATGGCATTGCAACATATATCAAGGATGATATAGAAAATGCTTCTGTCCTGACAACGAGATGTGATAACGATACCCATCTTGTGAGTGTGAAAATTCACAAAATAACAATAGTCAATGTCTATAAACCTCCTTTAACATCATGGTCTATAGATGTGATACCTACTTATCGACATCTAACAGTATGGATTGGTGATTTTAATAGCCATCATGAAGAATGGAAGTACCGTGATAACCACGACTGCGGGACTACCCTCGTTCAATGGGCAGAAATAAATAATATACACCTTGTATTTGATGCCAAAGATAGAAACACCTTTAGATCATCAGCATGGCAAACAGAGTCTAATCCAGACTTATGTTTTGTTTCAATAAACACAGAAGGGCAAACATTACCAGCAAAACGATATGTACTTTCTAACTTCCCACACTGTCAACATCGACCGGTGTTACTGGAAATTGGTATGACACTACCTATAGCAAGATCCTTTCCACGACCGCGTTGGAATTTTAAAAAAGCAAATTGGAGAAATTTTGCAAATGAATTGGATAAATGTGTTTGGTGGATACCTGCTAGAGTTGCAGAGTACAAGAGATTTGTAGGAGCAATCAAACCAACTGCGAAAAAATATATCCCTAAAAGTTACAGAAAAGATTATGTCCCTGGATGGAATGAAGAGAGTGAACATCTCTACAGAGAGTTCCTGAAAAGTGAAGATCCTGAAATAGCAGATGAATTACTACATAGCCTGAACTCATCCCAAAAAACAAAATGGATTGATATGGTTGAAAACCTTGACTTCAAACGATCAAGTAGAAAAGCTTGGAATCTTCTCCAACAACTATCCACAACTAATCTACCTAAAAGAAAAAGCACAATCATCTCCCCTGAGAAAATAGCTAATCAAATCGTTAATATGTCAAGAGCACCTAGGGACCGTGAACATACCAAGAAAGTTAAGAAAGAACTTAGAGCTTTAAAAATAAATGCCCCTGCTTTCTCACAATATGCCTCAATCTTCACTATAGATGAAGTAAAAGCCATCATAAAAGATATCAAAGCAGGCAAGGCCCCTTGCTTTGACGGTGTCCATCCTGAATTTCTGATTAATAGCGGCCAAGTACTATAAAATGGCTCTGTGAATTCTTTTCTGATATATTATTGACTGGCCGACTACCTAGCCAGTTTAAGAAGTCAAAAATAGTTGCTATTCTTAAACCTGGAAAACTACCCCAGGAGGCAAAAAGTTACAGACCTATTGCTTTATTGAGTTGCACCTATAAAATGTTAGAGCACCTTCTGTACAACAGATTGTCTGCACCAATTATGCAGCATGTCCCGATTGAGCAAACTGGTTTTAGAGAAAAACGTGGTTGCTGTGATCAAGTGCTCACTTTAACATCATACATAGAAGCTGGATTTCAGAAGCAAGAAAAAACATCAGCTGTCTTCTTGGACCTAACAGCAGCTTATGATACAGTATGGTGTGAAGGTCTTATATACAAATTTCTTTGCATTGTCCCATGTAAGCAGACTGTACACTTAATTTCCTCCATGCTCACTGAACGTTTCTTTCAAGTTATATTAGCAAATAAAATGTCCCGACAACGAAAACTTAATAATGGTCTTCTACAAGGGTCAGTATTGGCACCCTTACTTTATAATCTATACACATATGACTTGCCTGCTACCATCTCACGCAAGTTCTGTTATGCTGATGACACTGTAATTGCCATTCGACACAAAACATGAGTCAGGCTGAAGACATACTTACAAAAGATCTGAAACTATAGGTGAATATTATAAAAAATGGAGGCTCCAGCTCAATCCAGACAAAACAGAAGTATCAAGCTTTCACCTTAATAATCACACACGGCAGATGTCACTTTACATATCTTCTTTGAAAGATGTTTACTATGACACAATAAGTTTCCAAAGTACTTGGGCATTACCCTGGACCTCACGCTCTCTTACAAGCAACACCTAACAAACGTTTCTGCTAAGTTAAGAACCCGTAACAACATAATACAAAAACTAATAGGCACGACATGGGGAGCAACAGCCGATAATTTGCGGATCACTGCTCTTGGTCTAGTTTTCTCTGTTGCCGAATATTGCTCACCAGTGTGGCTAAATAGCACACATGTTAAACTTGTTGATAGCCAACTAAATAATACAATGAGACTGATTTCTGGCACAATTAAATCAAGGCCCACACACTGGCTTCCAGCTCTTAGTAACATTGTTCCACCGAATCTGCGCAGGACTAAGGCTCTCTTACATGAGTATAAGAAAATCTTGGAGAACACAGCCCTACCAATACATTTAGATCTCCCAGACTTAAGTGTACGATGATTGAGATCAAGACATCCACCACTACAATTAGCCCAACTACTACTACATTCTAACTTTGACTTGAAGCAAAAGTGGCAAGAACAGTGGGAGAGCCATACAGATGACATCACAAAATTTTCTCTCAATGAATTACAAGAAAGTTTTGATGCTTGCTCACACTTCCCACGAAAATCCTAGACTCAGCTTAATAGAATACGAACTGGTCATGGTGTATGTGCAGACATGCTTTTTAAATGGGGTAAACGACCATCCCCGCATTGTGATTGTGGAGCTCAGAGACAAACTGTGAACCATATTGTGACTCAGTGTTATCTCAGAGCATATTCAGGAGACAAATTGGACTTTTTAAGTGCTACACCCTAAGCTATGAACTATCTGACCAATATGGATGTAACCTTTTAGTTTTATTGGTTTTTAAAATGACTTTTGACTTTTAATTTTATATGTTATTAAAGTGTATTGTACTGCACATGTTTTGATATTCATGCCATACGAATAAATAAATAAATATGTTGGTTTTAGAGTTACTATATTATACAGGGGTTACCTGTACTCACAATCTAAACTTATTTGTCCACCCCCCCCCCCATGGTATTTATTATCCAGCATAACATTTACCAGACTTTAAAAATGTATTTATGGGTTATTTTAAATACTAATAATGATAATAAACCAAATAAATGTAGTCTACAAAATAAATACATAAAAATAAAATAACAATAAAAAAATCAACCAGGTTTTACTGCATTTAAAAAAACTGATATCACCAGCTTGTAAAAAGATGTAAATCTGTTATTAAAAATCTTTCCATATGGATGCTTAAGTGTTTTACATTTATACATAAACCTAAATAAAAGTAAATAAAAATAAAATACCTTTTTAATGAATGTTCTAAAACATCTTATTTTGTATTCTTTTAATAGAGTCTGTAGAAATTGATGGAGATGATCCAGCACATATTGAGTGGATATATGAGAAATCTTCAGAGAGAGCAGCTGAATATCACATTCAAGGAGTGACCTATCGTCTTACTCAAGGTAAATAGTGTATTATTATGTAAGTTATTAATTCTCAGTGGGTAGATAAGTAAATTTCTATACTCTTTATCTTTCTAAAAAATTCTCTGCAGAAGTACAGTTAATAAGTAATGATTTCTTTTATTCTGTATATATATCCAGCCTGCCTAGTTGGCTGAGTGGTTAGTGTATCTGCTCTCTAGCCAAGAGGCTGTGGGTTCGAATCCCATCATGGGCATGGGTGTTTGTAATTATCCTTACTAACTCTCTTTGGAAAGGGCATCTATGACCCTACCATTTCTTCTAGCAGAAGGCTTCACTCTCCAAACCCTATGAGGGGATACAGGAGTGACTCTACAGTGTCCAGTGATGTTGAATGTGAATAACAAATATATATCCAATTATTAATTATTGAAACCGTTCCATGTTGGTTTGATCTACTAACCACCTATGTCTGAACAGAGATGGGTGATATTGATTAGTAGATCCTTTGTTGATTGACAGTGATGGAATTCATACTGTCAGTCATTTATTAGATGAGAGTCTTCAAGATAGCATAGGAGTTGGCTGTTGATGGTTCTTTTCATTGCTTTAGAAAGAATTGAGGTGAAAGAAATTGGAAGGTAGTTTGAAGGTAAAGATTTGTCACAATTCTTAGGATAGGTTGTGTATGGGCTGGTTTCTAGACTGCAGAATATCAGTGGAATAAGAAAGTGTAAATAGGCAGTATAAGGTGCATGTCAACTCTCTCATACCAGACCTTTAGAACAATTGGAGGAATGTCATCAGGGTCAGGAGACTTTTTGGTATCCAATTTGTGCAAGATTTTTCAGATCTCTTTCTTATGAAAGGTTAAATGCAGCATCGAGTGTTTGGAATGGTTGTGAGCCATTTACCATGATCAGCTGTGCAAGAATTGGAGGAGAAGTAGGAAGCCAGGAAGTTGGCTTGATTGGGCAGTTGGGCAGGATGCAAGTTTTCTGCTTTTAGCTCTCTCAAAATTAGTTTTCAATGTGGTGATAATTTTCTTGCAGCTATTCCAGGCTTTGGTGTAGGCAATATAGGAAGATGGAGTTTTGGATGCACATTATCTCTACTGTTATTCATCATCTATATGGATCACTTTATGAAGGAAAATGGCATTAGGCCTGAAACAATTATGCAGGTGATGTTAAACTCTTAAATAAATCCAGTAAAAGGCCCTGAGATTCCCTAACTAAATTGAATAACTGCTGTAATTCAATTTAGTGTGAAAATCAGCAATAAAAAGACAGACTGTGAAAATAGGCTGGAACTTTGAAAACATCAACTGCATCCTGAATGGATAACCTTTAGGTACAATTTTTAGAGAAGATGGCAAATTAAATATGGAAATAGCCAGCAGAATTAGCAAAGCTGATATGGTAGGGAGTCAGCTGAATAAATTTATGTAGAATAAGAGAGAAATTAGTCAAAACATTAAACTAAATGTATACAAGACAAACTAATTATACCTTGTGGTGAAATGTTGACTTACAACTTAAGCAGTTGAATAAACTTATATGGAATAATAAGAGAGAAATAAGCCAATACACTAAACTGACAGCAGACAAGACAGTGTTTAAACTAGTTTTAACTTATTGTTTAAGAGATACTTGTGCCATGAGAGGTTTCTTCAATTAACAAAAAAATACAACGGATGAGTAATACTATTTATTTAAAGCCATGAGAACAATGGATTGATTTGAAAAAGTAAGAGCACGTGATGCTATACATAAAACAACACAATGGTATAGCTGAAGAAATATCACAATATTTGATAATTCATTAGCTATTTAAAAAAAAATATTGATATTTGATTAAAATAAGACTTTTCTATATCTTAGATAGAGAGAGGCAGCCATTCCAATTTAAGTTTGGGCAGTGAATAGATACAGACTATAACATAGGATGTTGTGGTCTGTATCTATTCTCTGTTATGCTGAACCAAATTTTTCAGCTTTACTCTTGCCAATGTAAGATTGGTGTTCTTGTATTCTCTTTTCTACAGAGTGTCCAGTTTGTCCAAAGTATGAACTATGATAGTTACAAGGAACTTGGTAGACACCAATCAGAGCTAGAGGAGACCGTTTATCTTTTGAAGATGGAAACCATGCTAATGTTTTGTATTTCTTAAGAATTCTGGAAATGAGTTCTGAGATGCCAGAAATGTAAGGAATTGAAACTCAATGTACTGTTTTGTTTCCTTGTTATTTGAGCTGGGATTATAGGAATTAAAAAGCTGTTGTGTAGTCCTTTCTGAGATGCCATTGAGTTTTATATATCATTTGGTGTTTAAGAGTTCCTGCGGTAATAGTTAAGGTGTAGGATCTATTATAATGCCTTTGACATGTTCTGTGAAATGCATATTTGGATAGCATTGAAGCTTAGATATTTGCATGGACATTTGGATAGCAGTGAAGTTGGAGAATACTTGACATCAACAATAAGTCTCAGTGGCAAGCCCTGCATATGTACCTTAGGGACTCCATAGATTCTTGATATCAGGAGCTGTCTTGACTCAAGACATTTTTTGGTGTCTTCAGATGAGATTCACATTTTTTTTTTGTTTTTAATCAAATTATTAGTCTTATTATGGAAATGACCTGTGGTCATGATTCAGTTTTTTATGTGTTTGTATCTTTCAGTAATGGTTGCATTTTTTTTTTCTATATATATTCTACTAAATTCAACAAGACTGTTGAGTTTCCTTTGTCAGCTTTCAATACAATGATATTCTTATCCTGTTTATTTTTTAGAGCCAGTTGAACTTTGTAATGCGATTACTATTACCGCCTATTACTAAGTGGTTTTGCATTATGAGAAGTATGGAAACTGTTTGGATGCAAAGAAAATCTGCAACAAAAAAGCCTTCAACTCTTTGAAGGCTTTTTTTCTACATTGCCATGATATCTACTTTTGGAATCTTACTCAGTGATATCACAAAGTTGAAAATTTGTAAAAGGATGTTAAATTCATAATCAGATAACATTCATGAGGATTTGTTGATAACTGTTTTATTATTTGGTAAACAGTTACTGAGACTATTTTTTTTTCTTTGATTAGATTTAGTAGTTTTTTCCCTTCATTCTTTCTTTGCAAACTATGGATATATACCCTGATTTCTCACAGGAAAGCCTATCTAAACTATTCCAAAAGTTCATAGAAATGGAGGAAGATAATTCTGTATTAAGAGTGTATGACTAGTTATCAATAATAAATTTAGTTTAATCCTTTATCCAAGTGTAAGCAAACAAAGTTTGCACCTGAAGTATCTTCAGGACTGAGGCAACTCATGGTAAAGGTGGACCAAGCTCTCATCACTCCTTGTCCCAGTATCTCCCATAATGCAAAGCACAATCTCCTTGCAGACACGTACAATGCTATGCATGCTGGTTTCGACCTTTATTGAGGTCTCGTCAGTGGGAGCCAGACCCAGAAGTGGTGATACTAAGACAGAAGCAATGGAGAAGTCATATTTATCTATATGAGTTGCCAAAAGGTGTACCACCTTATTATTAAATTACTCTGGATTTAGAGAAAGATATTGGAAGTTTATTTCTGGATAAAGGATTAAACTAAATTTATTATAGTCTAACCAAGTGGGAAAAAACTTCCAACTAGTTATCAATGTGTGAACATTCCAACCTTGTGTGATGTATGCATTCTTTTAGTAATGCCACTTACATACATTTAAAAATTCTTAAAGCATGCTTAATGGTTAACTATAGGTGCCACCTTAAAAATTAAGGTATAATGCCATTATTTCTACATCTTAAAAGAAATGTTAACCTGTCAGAATGTTTTTTATTTGATTCTCAGTTTTTTAAACTTATTCACCTTTGAGAGCAATAACTCACCATCACCCAATTAAACAAGACTCATGCTATTTTCATCAGGGAAACAGAGCAAACAGTGAAAAGCCAGTTACTGGAACAAACTCCATCTCAATATCTAGAAAAAGAACGAACCAAAATATCAAAATAATTGAAAATAGGAACTATCAACATAAGGAATATTAATGGAAAGGAAATCAAGAGAATGCATACATCACACAAGGTTGGAATGTTCACACATTGATAACTAGTTGGAAGTTTTTTCCCACTTGGTTAGACTATAATAAATTTAGTTTAATCCTTTATCCAGAAATAAACTTCCAATATCTTTCTCTAAATCCAGAGTAATTTAATAATTTAATAATTTAATTTAATAATTTAATAATTGAAAATAGGAACTATCAACATAAGGAGTATTAATGGAAAGGAAATCAAACTTGCAGAAGAATTGGAGTACCACATGAATATAATTGGTATTACTTGAGACAAAGAAGATAAAAACAGGTGAGAACTTACTAAATAAGTATAAATTGTTATATTTAGGCAATAATGATCATGGAAAAGAAGTAATAATACCATGAAGATAAACTTCTTAATTGGAAGTCAGTTTCAAGTAATTATGTGGGCAAACTTGAAAGTGGGGAAATGGACACTGGAACTTTTGTGTCTATGGTTCCACAGTAGTTTGCCTAAGGAAGAAGTGGAGAATAAGTCATTATACAGAACAAGTAGCTGACATAAGGGAAATGGAAAAAGTGGTTCCTTGTTGGAGATATAAACAGCACAATAGGAAATAAATTCCAACAGGCATATAGAAATGTGTTGGGGGAAATTTGGAGAAAAGAGCAAGGCTAATAATAATGGTACCTGCTGGATTTCTGCTCAGAATATGGACTAGACATTACTAGCACCTTGTTCCAACATAAAGATGTGCACGAGAAATAAGAAAAGCCTCATTGCTTATGTTATTGTTGATAGTGATATACTTATGCTGTTTCAGGATGCAAGGGTGCACAGAGGACTTGAATTTGGAAGTGACCATCACTTGTTTTTAAGTAGGATAAAAGTAAATATCACATTGAAAATAACACTATGTAAGAGAGTCGAGCAGCTTCTGCAGGTAAGCTGTAGACTCATACAACAAATATTATTGAAGGAAAAAACAATTCCATAACAAGAACCAAACCTTGGAGTCTCAGTGAAAATTTCTGAAGAAAAAATTGATTGATTCAGCTATTGGGAAGTTGTCTGCAAAAAATAGAAAAATAAGAACAAAAAGCAATCTGGAAAAGGAGAAGGAAGCATATTGAAGGTTTCTGGCAAATAAGTTGGCAGATGCCCTAAAAGAATACAGAGTATTCTTTTAGGGCATCAAAAAATATAAGAGAGCTAAGCTATGTGCAAATACAAAAATTGGGAAGACTTCAGTAAGAATATAGAAGATGAATATCGGTAAGGTAGCAAAATGTTCTGAAGACTATTGAAAACAGCTTTGAAATGGAGAAAAGAGTATTGTAAAAGGAATCAAAGATGATAGTTATGTGGAGTAATTACATTGAAAGACTTAAAGCAAGCAGTGACGGAATAGTAGAAAATTTTCAAGATGAATGCAAACAGGAGTTATGTATCAATACTTGAGGTAGAAAAAGCCATCAAAACTTGAAATGTGTGGAAAGGCAACTGGAGAAGATATTCAACAAGAAAAGTTCAAATATTGGAGGGGTTCCACTGCATAATTTAGAGGGTCTGGTCAGAAGGATGAATTTCAGATGATTGGAGTAGCGTTACCATAGTTCCCAATAAAAAAAAAGGGGAGGAATAAAGCTGAATATGAGAATTACAGAGCAATTTCTCTATATGTCTTCCAGGTAAGATTTATGTAAGCATACTTGAGAAGAGGCTGAGAAAAATTGTGGCAGATAAACTTGGAGAAGAACAAGCTGGGCTCAGTTCAAGATAGAGTTTAACTTTAGAACGTATAGTTGAGAAATTATGGGAATACAAGGATACGTTCTTAAATTTTGTAGAGCTAGAAAAGGTATATAACAAGGTCCCGGAGAAAAGTTTTTCAAAACATTACAATTATATTAGATAAACGGACCATTAACCAGAGAAATACATAGTTTATATTTAAGATGTGAGTCAGCAGATACAGGAAGATGGTTTGATGTCAAATCAGATATAAAATAAGAATGCACATTATAATTCCCTTTTACTCATCATCTGCATTTATCACATTATGTAAGAAATTAGCATTAAATCTGATATTAGAATTAGAGATATTACACTTGACTCTTTGTTTTATATACTAATGATATACTCCTAAACACATCCAGTAGAGGTCTCTAGGATTCTCGAACTAAATTGAATAACAAATATAATTATTTGGCATGAAAATCAGTAATAAAAAGACAAAAGCTATGAAAATGGATAGGGCAATAGAAAACTTCAGCTGTCTCATTGAAATAAAATATTTCAGCTACTTAGGCACAATTTTTAGTGAAGTTGGCAATTTAAATTTGGAAATAGACAACAGAATAAGCAAAACTGGTATGGTGGCAACCCAGTTTAATATATTTATATGGAATATGAGAGAAATAAGCCAAAACACTAAGCTAGCTGTATACAAGACAGTATTCAAACCAATTTTAACTTATGGATCTGAGAGTTGGATTAGAAATAAAGCACTTGATGAAAGACTAGAACTATGGATGGTGCTGTAACTAGCTTTTCATGGGCCCTGTGCAAGATTTTATTTATGCCCGTCCTTTTTTTTTTTTTTGAAAAAAATAAAAAAAAATACGATAGAAATAGACCAGTTAATTTTTAGCTTTAACCAAAAATGTTACGGAATCGGCCCCCAGAGTGGTAAAATTTAAATTTTGAAAATGAAAATATAATACTGATTATTTTTTTGATACCCCATTTCAGGTCCCTTTATTCTGGGCCCTGTGCACCCATTGTACATGCCTTATGAGAAAAATTAGGGGGGTGAATGGATGGCATCAATGGAAGAATCATATTAAAAATTATTCTGAATTGTTTTAATGATGTATGTAAGAACATATGTTATTAATTACCATTTAATTCAAAAGTGAAATCAATGAATTATCAACAGTAATATAACAGACCTTTTTTTTTTTTTAAAGGGAAAAGGTACGATACATTCTCCTGTGAACACATCTCACTGCTTTTAGTTCGTAAAAAAATTTTGAACAGGGCCCATGAAAAGCTAGTTACAGCACTGTCCATGATATCTAGTCTTTGATCAAGTGCTTTATTTCTAACCTAACTCTCAGATTCATTTGCTACTTCATTTGGCAGTAATACTAATCATTAAATATTTATTTATTTATTACAGGTGGGGGCATAAAGAATCACACTGACACTGCATGGCAGATTTTTTTCGTGTGCCTCCTTGGGTTTGTGCACTATAGAATTGTCACCCCAGCTGTAGTCTTTAACTTTTTTTTTTTTAACACTACTCTCATATTCATAATTAAAAACTTGTTTGAACAGTATCTTGTGTACCTGCAAGTTTAGTGTTTTGGGTTAATTTCACTCTTGTTTTATGTGAATCTATTAACCACCTTTGATGTTTTTATTATCTATAACCAAATTTAATTTACCATCCTCACTAAAAACTAAATAGCTGAAATATTTATTTGCTCTACAGATTCTCCATTAAGGTAATGTGTTTCATGTTTCTGCCTATTTTCAAAGTTCTTGACTTTTTATTGCTGATGTTCATACAAACTTTTTTTACGGTGGTTATTGCCATTTTCATTAGCATTCTGAAGACCTCTAGTGGATGCATTTAGGAATATAACCTCATTTGCATAAAGCAGAGACCTGAGGTTCCAGTTTTGTCATCAGGCTTAATACCACTTAGTTTGACAATGTGATCCATATAAATGATGAATAAGAGAGTAGATAACATGTACATTTGTTTCTATGCCCTTGAATACCTACTGCTGACTTACAATTTAAGTATAGGCTACACATTCTGCACAATGTTTTATCTGCATGCAAGTTGCAGTTTTAAAATGGCTTTTCTCTTAGCACGTTATCATATGTCTTTTCTTGATCTACAAAATTTAAATATAGATTAATGTTATATTGCCATGATTTCTTAACTGTTTTTCTTAAAAATAAAATTCTGTTATTGGCAAACTGTTTGTCCTGAAGTCAGATTATTCTTCCTCAAGTTACTCTTCCACAGTTTTTCTTAATATCTTCTCAAGTATGTTTTGCAAAAATGTTACTGGAATGCTCAGTAGGAACACGTTTGGAATTTGACCTTTCTGTCAAGCCTTTTGACATAATTGCTGTAAAACTTATTTCCCCATATTTGAGCATTTCTGGTTGAAAATCATCTATTCCAGCTTCCTTTTTCCATTTCAGGTTCATGATGACCTTTTTCTACCTCAAGGATTGATTGAAAAAATATACTGTTGACTGCATTTTTCTCTTGAATATGGGAAATACTTAAAAAAACACATTGATGTTGAAATATTGGAATGCATCCCTAGAGTTTAAAGAATGCACAGAGTGAAATGGATATGCAGTCTTATTTAGCAAATGATGCTTAAGAAAAAGAGGATGTGGAAGGAATACCTTGTGCATAAGGATGGTGTTAGTCATGACAGTTATGAGGCACAGGTTAGAAGCGTTACAACTTTGTATAGGATGCTAAGTGTGAGTATGAAAAGCAGCTGGTTTTGCAAGCTACAGCAATCTAAAAGAATATCTTGTTCTACAAGTAAAAGAAAGAATGAACGTGAAAGAATAACTTTCATTGATGCAGCTGGCGGATGCAGAACAAATTGTTCAACTAACTAGTACCCACTTTTCCTAAAAGCTATCAACATGGTGTATGCAACATAGAGGCCAATACCTCTGCCCCAGAGAAACTCGGGTGTGTGAGGAGGAGGTTCTAGAGCTATTGCATAAGCTGAATATAAATTTGGCAATGAGGACTGATGGAATATCAGTGAATGTTAATATTATTCACTGAAAATATTGTTCAACTGAACCAGTTGTTTCTCTGATCTGGCTTTATAATTTGAGTCTTAGCATAGGGGAAGGGATGTATGCTAATCCCATTGTACAAGATGCAAAGATTGTGTCCAGCTATCAATCTACAGTATCTCTTGAGTAGGGATAAAGATTTTGGACCAAGTTGATAAGAAATCACATACAAAAATGGGTTGACAGAGAATCTTTGCTTTGCGAACAGCAAGGATTTACTAAGAAATGGTCATCTTTGAGTAATTTGCTCACATTTTATAATAATTTGCTGGTTGAGGTAGATGAGAATGTGCATACCATGGTTCTTTTTGACTTTGCTAAAGTTTTGACAGGATTCAGTATGGAAGGCTATTGCATAAGTCAGAAGATATATGGGCTTGCTGGATTACAAATTACTAGTTTGGATACCAGATATCAAACCAGATATCAGATATGATATCCATGTTGATAGGATGGTTGAATACCAGATATCAAAATATAGTGTATGGAGGATCAGTCTACAAGATTTAAGGTGACCAGTACTGTAACCCTGGGATCAGTCCTTAGTCCATTGTTATTCAACCTTTAGGTTAATGATATTGTGAAGGATTTAACAGGTGATATATATATATATATATATATATATATATATATATATATATATATATATATATATCACCTGTTAAATCCGACGAGCCAGAACTAATTGTTCACCTCCTCATGAATTACAGAAAAAACTTTCAACTATCAAACATCACATGAAACTAAATGGCTTCTCCGAAAAGAGTACACAACATCTGTTCGATTCTTACAATCCAATCCAAAACAGCAAAGATTCAATACGTCGAGTTCCAATTCCTTATATTTCTTAGATTTCAGAACCAATTTCAAGAATTCTGAAGAAATATGATTTAACAGCCACTTATATACCTATTAACAAAATATCCGCCTATTTTCCCTCTTCTAAAGATAAACGCTCAACTATGTTTCTGCCTGGTGTGTATCAAGTTCCTTGTAACTGAAATCTTTCCTACTTTGGACAAACAGGACGCTCTATAGAAAAGAGAATTCAAGAACATCAATCATACATTCAGCACAACAAATCCAATAAGTCTGGATTAGCTCTGCACAGAATAGAGACAAGCCACAACATCCTCTGGTCCAAGACTCGCCTCCTACATAGGTGTTGCTATAAATTTGAACCTCTATTTAAAGAAAGTGCTGCGGCCTTACTTCAACACCCTAACTTGAATCGAAATGACTGTATATTTTTATCAAAAATTTGGGAAAGTTTAATCAGGATAACACATTAATTTTTTTTTTTTTTTTTTTTAATTTAAGACTGAATTCGTACATTAGTCTAATATTATTTATAAATTAAGATTATTATATGAATTTGTGAATTAATATCTTTAATTTAATCATTACTCTGATAAAATATGTTTTCCTCTCTTTAATACTTAGCAATATAACATCACGCGGCTCGTTCTACTTTTGAATGATCAATTGTTGGTTAAAAACTGTTCCTATGTAGCCACTGAAGATAGTCTGTTATTTTCAGATGGAATTTGGCAAATTAAAAATATAATATTCTTGTGTAAACGTGTTTATATGTTATAAACTTAATGTCACAAGTGTCTCTAAAGAATCAAAGTAAAACTAAAGTCCTTAAAAACAGTACAAGGAAACATTAAGCTAAATGATCATGCTCTTGAAGATATAAAAGATTTTTAGTACATTGGTTCTTACATCAATACTCTAAATGACAGTGAAAAAGCATAAAGCTGTTTGGTTTCATAAAATCCTGATTGATTTTATTATTTTATTTATTGATCTGTTGAGTGTAAGCTGACAGAAAAAGATAATCAGATTGAATCTATGGAAAAAGACTCTGGAATGGAAAAGGTAAAACAAAAATGGAAACGACAAAATATAATACACATCGCAAACTGGAATGTAAGAGGAATAGCATATAAAGAAATAGAATTAAACCAACTATTAAATGAAAGAAATTTTAAAATAGCAGTAATCACTGAAATAAAAAAGAAATGAAAAGGAACTATGAGAACCAAAAATTTTAATGTGATATACAGTGGAGTTGACAGAGATCAAAGAGCACAAGCAGGAGTCATGATTTGGATTCATAACTCCCTTTCAAAACAATTAAAACATTATAAATTATGGAATGAAAGAATAATAGAAGCTAGAATAAAAATAGATAGAGGCTATTTGACAATAATTGGTTTATATGCCCCAGAAGAAGGAAGAGAACAGGATAATATTGATTTTTATAATCAGCTACAAAACATATATAATAAAATAAATAAAAATGATTACGTAATTTTAGCAGGAGACTTAAATGCAAGGATTGGAAACACGAAAATTAATAATAATATAGGAATGCTAGGGGCTCCGCCCCTGACTCCTACAGCACCCAATCCCCTGTGTTCCGGACTGGTAGGCCAGCTCTCCTTGAATTCCAATGACTCGAATTTTGAAGACTCGACACTCAGGGTAGCCCCTGAGTTTCAAAACGTTTCAAATAACTTGACAAAAACGTTACAGCCTACATCCGTTTCCAATTTCAGCTTATCATTTTATGGTATACAGTAGATATGGAGAACATACTCTAAATAGGAACGATAAAAAATTGATTGTCTTTGTAGTTTATAATAACCTAAAAATAATGAATTCTTTCTATAAACATAAAGACATACATAAATATACTTGGGCAGCAAGAGGATGGAAATCAATATTAGATTATTTTATATTAAATGAAAATACATCAAAACTTTCACTAGATGAGTTCACAGAGGATATGAAATAAGCAGTGACCACTTCCTTGTTAAAATAAAATTAAGATTACCACCTAAATGGCTACAAGTAACAAGAACAGAAAGAAAATTTGAAACATTTGTTTATAAAACTAGACTATTGAATGACACAAATGTACAATGGCTATATGAACAAAGAATTAACCAATATCTAGATAAAATAAAACAAAATGAAGAAATAGAAATAGAATGGCTTAATATAAAAACGATACTAAATGCAGCAGCAAATGAAAGCTTAGGAAAGACCAAAAAATTCAATAAAAGGAAAATACTGAAGATATGGGATGATACAATCAAAGAAATAATCAAAATGAAAAAAGAAACCTATCACAAATGGTTAAGCAGTAAAAGATTAGAAGATGAAATAGAATATAAAAGAATAAGAGCCATAGCTAAAAGAGAAGTCAGGAAAAGGCATAGAGAAGCATGGAACAAATTTGTTTCCAATTTTAGAACATGATTTATATAAAAATAAGACCCAATGTATATAAGATTTTGAAACACTTAAATGCAGCTCCTAAAGAAAACATAAAATTAAACACTGAATTGAAATTAGAAGAATTTCTAAATTTCTACACAGAATTGTGGACAGATAAATATTTTAAAAAAGGCAACTTGCAAACATTTAACGGAAATGAAAAGGAAATAACTAAAGAAGAATTAGAAATAAGCCTGAAAGAAACAAGAAATGGAAAATCACCTGGAGAAGGTAAGTTAGGTTCAGAACTATATAAATACGCAGGAACAAGATTCAAAGAAAGACTTATTATTTTTAAATAAAATTTATTCAACTGGTATCCCCCCCCCCCCAATAGAATGGAAAAACGCAATTGTTATTCCTATCTTTAAAAAAGGTCTAAAAACTATAGAGGTATCAGTATACTAAACTTCTGTTACAAAATATATAGCAGAATCTTAAATAGCAAACTAATGAAATATTCCGAAATCTTTATTTTAGAAGTACAGAATGGATTTAGAAAAGGACGATCATGTATAGACTCGGCCTTTTGCCTAAAATTAATAACAGAGAAAAAGAGAGAGAATACAATTTAGAAACACATATTGCATTTATTGACTTAACTACCTAGGATGTATGATCAACATAAAAATGCAAAAGATATAAACGTAAAAATTGCAAAATATTTAAAAATAACAGGTGTAATTAACTCTATATTTAAACCAAACCTAGTTCAAAAGCAAACCAGACTAAAAGTACACAATACATTAGCACTATCAGTCTTAATGTATGGAAGGTAAATCTGGACAATAAAACAAAAAGACAAAGATTAATAACAGCAGAAATGAAATTTATGAGAAAAACTGCAAAGTATACCCCTATTTGATCACAAAAGAAACTAAGAAATTATGAAAGAATTAAACCAAGAACCAGTAATAGAAAAAAATTTAAAAAATATAAACATAAATGGATGGAACATGTTCAAAGAATGAAAACAGAAAGATTACCAAAACAAGTCTTAAAGTACAAGCCATTAGGAAAAAGAAAACTAAGACGTCCTCTTAAACGATTCAATGATGACTTCTAAGGCCGAAACAGGCCAGCTAGGCCTAAATCCTTGATATGCATGATAATGATGATTTATTGATCTGTACAAAATCACCAAGCATATTTACATATGATTCCTAGACATGGAACATCACTACTTATTGAGCAGTTAATATCATCAATAGCTTTGGAGTCACATACCTTCGATTACTATTAGAATATATATGGCAAGATTACATTCATAATACTATTATTCTTGAAGAAAGCCAGCAAAGATCTCTAAAATATCCTATTTCTGTCCTGAATTCTACTCCTAGTACCTTAAGCACCACTTATGATATGCTGACTGGCCTATAATTAGCTATTTCATTTATCTTGGAGTCTCTTGTATACACTGTACTGTTTTGCCCTCCTTTCACTCCATTGATACTTTCCCAAAAGTTATAATTTGCTATTTCATTAGAAATAGCAGAAATAATTCCGAAAAGTTAGCTGACGTGATTGGGACACCAACTTAAACATCCACTTTCACCTTATGATCAATGCTTTTGTCCTCTACAGACCAACTAATAAGCACAGATGAAGGCCATGGAAACATTTTTGGCAATACATAAGTGAAGATGAAACATCTGACATACCAGTTGGCATGTAACAGAGCAGCTTGGCTCACCTTTGTTTAATTTTATCTCCATGAGTTATGTGCATATTTCTGCATATATGTCTCTATTCCTACTTGAATAAACTATGATAATGAGGACATATTTATATTATTCAAAGACTTTTATTTGAGTGGTGGCTTCCTTTTGTAAAGATCAGGTGAGCTTACCAAAAGATATAGTGTGTTTATGCCATGTCGACTATAAAACAGTCAACATGGCATAAATATTCTACAGTCACTGCAAAAAAAAAAAAAAAAAAAGCACTGAATAGTCTGATCAGAATCAAAATTCAAATGATCTAATTTTAATGGAAATCTTAATACCAGTTTCATTAATTCCACTCAAATAGTGCAGAACTATTAATGTCAATTCGAATAACTTTGCTAATGTGAAATGAACTGATTGAAACCAAAGTTGAACCTTGTGGGTGCTATCTAGTGTGTATCATAATAAATCGCAAATTATGTCAATTTTAGCAAACTCCAGCCAACTAGAGCAAAGTTTTTGCAGTGTGTGTGTGTGTGTGTATATATATATATATATATCTACTCTATACTATAAAATGATGAGCTGAAATTGGAAACGGATGTAGGCTGTAACGTTTTTATGTAACATTTTTGTCAAGTTATTTGAAACTCAGGGGCTTCTCTGAGTGTCGAATCTTCAAAATTCGAGTCATCAGAATTCAAGGAGAATCGGCCTACCAGTCCAGAACACGGAGGTTGGGTGCCCATCAGGGGGCGGATCCCCTTACACACACACACACACACACACACACACACATACATATAATCTTAGCCAATTTGTTCCGTTGTGTCCTTGCAAATCATCACTGAAACAAATATTGAAATATCTGAACATATTTTTGTACAGATGCCAAAAACCTTATGGCTGAAATGAATAATATTTATTGTCTTATTCTTTCTTTTAATATTATACAATGTTCATCATTAATTAACACACCTGGGGACTACTGTGTAACAATGAATTACTAACATGTTAGGAATAATATCTTCAGTTTCCTGATGTTTCCAGTAAACATGGCATAAATGCACTATAACGTTTTTTGATATACTCATTGGATTTTTTTACAAAAACATCACCACTTAATAGAAGGTTTTGTATATTGTAAATTTGTAACAGACACTCAGAACATTAATAATGCTTTTCATGAAAACAACAGAAAACAGCAACAATCACAAATTCAAATGTTGTTGATATAAAACTTTTTTCAGCCAAGCACACATTTGAAATTATATGCCTCACACAGTAATTGTCTCCATAATTTTACCATAATGAATGGTAACATTGAAATAAAAGATAGCATGGAGATTTAATCCACAAGTGTTTACAATCAGTGCAGTAAGCTAAATAAAAAAAACACCTTGGCTAAAGCACTTCAAATTTATGCCTGTACAGAGAAAGCAATATTAAGAGAGCAAGTTCAACCTCTTAAAAGCTTAACACTTGCTCAAAGTTGGGTAGGTGTTAAGTTCTAAATGTAAAATTGGGACTTTCTATTGTATAAATCCAGATATTTGGGGTATCCTTGAAAAGATCACCAACAGCTTGTCTAAGCAAATTTGAAAACAAAGAATATCTTATAACAAATTTCACAAATTGAAACATAGGGAAGATTAACAACCAATGTACAAATATCAGTTTGAATATTTCATCAGAATTGAATGATTCTAGGAGCAACCAACCAACCACCTGCAATGAACAACTGCCATCTTATTGAACATAACCTGTAAAAAATATAAACAGTTGAATATTTCCCCTCAGATCATTTTCTATGTTGTGGATGTACAAATTAAACAGCAAAGGACCAAGTACTGAATCCAGCAGTACACCCACTAGTCACTTGCCTTCTTCTGGACTCAATTCTTCTGTAAACCACTTTGATATCTGTCCATCAGCTGTCCACTAATCCAAATCACAAGCATCATATCTGTCTCAATCTGTTCCAATTTATGCGACAGAATTCCATGTGGAATCCTGTCAAATGCCTTTGCAAAGTTGAGCAGTATCATTGAGTAACCATTTCATGTATCCAACTCATCTGTCACTTTATTATTAAAAGTAAGCAAATTACTAAGGCAAGACCTACCTTCAACAAAACCATGTTGTTCCTTAATAAAATATATCCCACTCAGTCTTGAATTCTACTCTTAGTGCCTTAAACACCACTTATGATATGCTGATTGGCGTATAATTTGCTATTTCGTTTATCTTGGAGTCTCATGTACACTTTGCCCTCCTTTCACTCCATTGATACCTTCCCAGAACAGAGGCTTATATTAAACAGCTTAGAGAGGGATAGGAGTTTGTGTAAGGGAATTAGGGCCTGTATGGGATGATATGCCATGTAATCCCATGGCTTTACATTGATGTTCTGCATTATGCTAAGTGCCACCAATTCAGCAACTTCTATTCTTCCATCAGTCACTGTGACATCTGGCAGCGCATTATCACCACCTGAATGATACACCCTTGCAAGATTATTGCCCAGTACTCAACTATTTGGTTTGCTTCTGTAACCTCCTTACCACCAGCACTTTTTAAAGTTATCCTTATACATTCATTCTTCCTTTTACTTGCTACATAGAAAAAGAACTCTTCAGGATTTCTTTTGGCCTCATCAGCTAGCTTTCTCTCATAATTAGCTTTGGCCTTCCTTACCATACAGATCACCCTTCTTGCTTATGCTTTGTACTGTTCATAGGCATACTGATCACATTTTTTTTTCTTTATACTCATTCCACAACCTTTTCTGCAACTTCTGCTTAATAATGATATTTGTTCATCTTAATCCTGCTTTATCCTGTGTATACATTCTGATACTGCTTTCTTCAAACATCCCTTGACCACTTCTCATGCATTGCCAACATCTCTCTGCTCTAGATTATTATGCTATGACATTGTTGAAAGCTGATGCCTCAAGCTTGTCATAATCACCTGCTTTGTCATGCTACATATATCCCTTCTTAACAGAAAAACGCTACTGCACTCATATTGGGATTCTATTGTAATCATGTGCCCTAATTGCATGTTATTCCTAGTATTGTTTGAATTAACTGTACTGACGATGTCCTAAGATACTTGGGATGAAATATTTACTTATTAAAACGTATTACTGTGGTTATTAAGTGTGTTTGTTTAGTCATGAATTCTCCACAGTTTCATTGTACAATTAACCAAGAATATAATTCCTTGTCATACCCAAGGAACAAAGTTCCTTGGACATGACAAGCTATTGGAATCTGTCACATTAGTGGGAGATGTTATTAAATTTGGTCATTGTGACCAACTTGAATAACACAATCCATAGCTTGTACTGCTCTTACCATTTAACTTCTGTAACCATAGTAGTAAAGCTCCGAGTTATTCAACTCTCAAATAGAAAATTCAACAGCCATTTCTTTGTCATCTTGAAGCCTACCATCGACTACCTGTAATCACTGACTACCAATATGATTCCTTTAATCTTGATCTGCAGCAATCTGATCATTATCATCGCCTAGGATAAAAACTGTGGAAGGGTTTGGAGAAAATGTGCAGTTGCTCATTTCATTCCCAGGACATCTCTGGCATAGAGATCTACTTAGCAAAGTGCTTTCTAATCTTTCTTTTAACTTGCAATTGGGCTGTCATTTTTCTCTCTGCTCACTGCATGTTATAAATGGATGGTTTACTCTCTTCCTTCCATACATATATGTCGTCATATCACTTACCTAAAATCCTATCAACAGTTTTGCTGATGACAACATTCTATTTGCCGTCTTCAAGAAGTTCTCATCTTTAGAAGATGAGAACCATGATGATAGGTTGTTGAAAGGAATAAATGTAGCCACTATATTATACTTTTTAAATATTCCAGAGATTGGTTCTGAGATGCCAGAAATGTATGGAATAGGAACTCTTTGTACCATTTCACTGTTGTTCGAGCTTGGATTATAGCAATCGAAAATATGTTTTATGGTCCGATGTGAGAAGTCATTGAGATGCATGTACCATTTGATGTCCAGAAGTTCTTGCTGTAACATTGCAATTTAGAGCATATAATGTATGTTGTAATAGTTTTAATAATTCCAGTTTTCTGAGAAGGATAGCAAGCAAATTGCTGTTGAATATAGCATCCAGTTTAAGACATCTAATTTGCTTTCTTTTTCTGTTTCTGTTGTGAAATTAATTTGTGGCTGTGGATTATTTATGTTTGTTAGAAAGGCAGGGTGGATATTCATTGTGGGACTGAATTGCAAAGATATCATCTATGTCTTTGTTTCTTCTAAGGTACTTCCATGGTCAGCGAATTGGCAAACATCATTCCTACACTTGCAATTAGACCTGTTAAAACAAGAGCTGCTGTCCAACATCCCTTTACAGTACAACTGCAAACTCATTAAAACTCCTTTCCTCTTCCTTATTTATTCTATCTACCTCTGTCTTCTGGAACAGCTTTCCTTATGATGTGTTTCCCAATAATTTCAACCTCCATCTCTTTAAGAAGAATGTCAATGGGTATCTTCTTTCTCAGCCTTTATCTACACCTCACTCACATGGCACTGATGTGCTATAGGTTCTTGTACCTCTCGAGTGCAGGATAAATATTAAAAAAATTTAAAAAAATGTAATGTACCTATAATGAAGACTTTAGGATGTTTAGAGGAGAAAAGGATTTCTTATGGATGTTCCAGATAAAAGTTGTTGAAATTGTGAGAGAGCAGACTCCCTTTTCAACTTGTCTATAGATTTTGTTCTGATAAAGAAAATAACCTGAGCAAAAAATAAAGTCCAATAATTTGACTATATTGGCAAAAAGGCTTCTGAGGTCTGATGAAGGGAATCTTCCAGAAGGGTGTTAATGAATAGGAATTCAGTATAAAAGATTAACTAACCATTAAGTCATTGGGTTGAAGGGAAAGATTTTTCACTTTGTCCACAAAATCAGCAGAAATTTTTATGAAAGAACGGGAGTTACCAATGGGCCTTTAATAAACATGCTGAAAACTTAGCTATGCTTTATGCAGGAGAATCTACACCATCCACAATAGTACGAAGAGGAATGCCTTCTCTGTGGATCTTTGGGTTCTAGCAAAATAAGTTTTATTATGACTTATGACTTCATCTAATAGTGAGTTTAATTTTCTGAGTTGACTATTGGTGGGATGATTGTGGTCAAGTTCCCAGGAAGTAGATCTATCATGTGGTAAGAGAGATATTTTCCGTTTATATTCTGCAGAGTCCACAACAGTAGTTTTCCCTGTAATAATGAGATGACTGTTGCATCTTAAAAATCGTAAAATTTTAATTTCAGCAAAAGAAATGTTTAAAGAAGAAGGTTTGGTTTTCAATAGCACAGAAGAGACTTCCAGATGAGGTTTATTGCCATCCTCAATGGAGAAAGTAGATATGTTCCATTCAGTATTTATAAGAAATCTATCTAAGTAAGGTATCTTCTTAGGGGACTATAGTAAATTCATGTCCTTTTGATAGAATAAGAATTTCACTTTCATTTAAAGGACATCCTGAGATGTTTACTACCCAGTTATCCAGTAGGTAGTGGACTGATTAGCAACAGGAACATTAAATTTATCTAAACATCATGTGTTTATTAAATGAACAGTGAAGAGAGCACTTTGCAACTGTTAACACTAAATGCGATAGTTGAGAATCTACAGTTCAGGTAATATTATCTTGAAGATCAGCAGTGTGATGTATTTTAGTAGCAAGATCATGCTTTGCAGTTTGAAATTGCTTGTGAACAAGCGATAGACTTGTCTTTAGCTAGATATGATGGTTTCCTTCAAGTTTGCAAAGTTAGGAATAATCTTGAGATTATGGCATTTTTTAAGAAAAGAAATCCTTGCTTACCTTGTAACACTGATAATTTATCGAGTTTACTGGTCTTCTTAATTACTTCTTCCCCATGAAGGATCAGTAATGGTTGTCTCAGCAATACCTATTCCATAAGGTTTCACAAATTACAGATTCTCTTCATCTACTCTCTCACTAGCCTTTAAACTAGATATAGTCAAATTATGTGCCTTTGTCATTCACTCAAATTATTTTCCTTGTTAGAACAGAGTTTACAGACAAGTTGAAGAGACTGCTATAGGTAGTCCATTCTCACTCCTGCTCTTGGCAACTTTTACCTGGAACATCTAGAAGTAATCCTTTTCTCATCTATATGCCCTCAGCCTTTGTTCTAGGTTCATTACTTTAGTTGGTGATCTGGCCACACAGTGAAGATGCATCACCTGTCTTTCTAGCAAGCATAAACAGTCTACATCCATGAATTACCACAATGGAAATAGAAAAAGAAAGCAAACTTGCTTTTCTAGCCATCTAACTACTCCTCAGGTGAACTAATTTTGTTTATCGAAAACCTACCTTTACTGGGTGCTATATTCAACACAGCAGTAGTCTGCTCACCATCCTTCTCAGAAGATTGGAATTGTTAAAACTCTATTACATTATATTTGCATTATATGCTCTAAATTGCAACAAATACAGCAAGAACTTCTGGATATCAAGCAGTATGTACATCTCAGTGGCTTCTCACAGTGAGCCATAGAACATATTTTTGATTCCTACAATCTGAGCTCAAACAACAATGAAAGAGTGCAAAGAATTCTTATTCCATACATTCCTGGCATTTTGGAACGAATCTCTAGAATCCTTAAAAAGTATAATCTAGTGGATGCATTTATTCCTTTGAATAAACTATCATCACATTTCCCATCTTCTAAAGATTAATGACCCCCCTCACTCTTTTTAATGTCTAATATGTTTTGTGTGCTTGTCACGTTTCTTACTTCAGACAAACCGGACATTCAGTAGAAAAAAGAATGCAAGAACACCAACCTTACATCGGTAATAGGAAATCTGAAAAATCTGATCTTGCACAACATAGCATATTCTATGGTTTGAAATGCATTTGCTCCTCTGTCCAAACTTAATTTAGAATGATTTCCTCACACTATCAAAGATATGCAAGAGAGTTATTCTAATCACACATCATTAATTTTTTTAAACATAATAATATCATGATTTTGCAAAGGCATTTAATAGAATACCACATGGAACTCTGTTATGTAAATTATAACAAACGAGGATGGATATGACACTGGTTAAGTGGATAAGAGGGTGGTTTCTTGACAGAGATCAAAAAGTGGTATATGGAGGGACAGAATCGAGGTGAAGACAGGTAACTAGTGGGGTCCCACAAGGTTCAGTGCTTGTACCATTGCTGTTTAATTTGTATATAAATGATATAGGAAATAACCTGAAAGGAAATATTCAGTTGTTTGCTGATGATAGAAAATTACGTAGAGTTGCAGGACGATTTAAATAGGCTGTCAGTATGTGTAAAAGATAATGGGTGGTAGTTTAATGTCGAGAAGTTATGAGTTAGTGAGTTCAAGGAGAGGTATGATAGATTGGGTTTATAATAATACCATGTTTCCTTGGTTATTCCTACCAGTGTTCTGTGTGTATAACACACAGAACACTGGCAGTTATGTTTTAAATAATCCATTTTTTTTTCATGTTGTCTACTTTGTATTCAATTGTCTGATGCCACTGATGATGACCTGTAATTTTCAGGTTGAAATATATTATTCACTCTTTTCCTTGTGTTATTGTATTAATTCATGAGGCATGAAATTTCATCATTGTAGAAATTTTTTTTTCACTTTGGTTTATAAATTAAATTAAAGATGCCAAGAAATTATATTCTTGTTTAATCCTTTATCCAAGTGAAGCAAACAGAATTTGCACAGGAAATATCTTCACAACTAGGCTAGCTACTTGTGTATAGAGGTTATTAGTATATATGGGAGCAAATCTTCATATAACCTTTAAGGAATAAAGCAGACTATATACTAAGGCTTTTTTACAACACTCAAAAAGAATTAAAATAGAATTTAATACTTCCTATATTTCGTCCTAGTCACTAGGACATCTATGGGGATTACAAAAACAATTAATGTAACATGCACACAAAAACTTACAATACTAAGCCCAATCACGTGGGTGACACTAAAGTCCTATCTAGGTGGAGCGCCCTCTAAGGGCGGTAGTAGGTGGCTTGGAATGTAAGGTGGGACCTCTGGTGATGAGCGTTTCCCAAATCTTCAGAAGCTTAATGCAACCGTATTTGTTAAGATTTGGTTGGTTTCTGAGAGCTGCTGCTGCTTCTAAGAAAAGTCTCTCTTTCTTGAATTTGCTGTGGTGGAGCATGGTGGTTTTCTTCCATGATACTCTGTGGGTGGTGTCCAAAACATGGTCAGCCAAGCCTGAATGGCCATAGTTGTGTTTAACGATGTACAACTTGTGTTCCTCCAGGCAGATGGATGCTGATCTACCTGTCTGTCCAAAGTATGCAAGCTTACAGGAACAGGGTACTTTGTAAACTCCAGGTAGAGAGAGAGAGGAGGGAGCTGATCTTTCGTAGAACGGATAAGGGTAGCAAGTTTGCAGTAGGGCTTATATGCTGTGTGTAGGTTATACTTTTTTAGTATCTTGGCTATTTTTTCCGAAGTGCCTCGGATGTAGGGTATGGTGATGGCATTTTTAAAATCTTGTTGACGAGAGGGACAGGGAATGGGAAAGGAATTGATTATCTTTTTGATACTGTGTTCGCTGTAGCCATTGGAGAGGAAAGTTCTGTGTATGTGGTTAAGCTCAGTAGTGAGGGCGGTTCCACTGGAACAAAGATTGTGGGCTCTCTTGGTAAGGGTTTTAATGATGCCATATTGTTGTGAGGGGTGGTGGTGGGAGAGTTTGTGAATGTATCTGCCTGTGTGTGTGGGTTTACTGTATACAGTGAAGGCAAGTGTATCATTAGGCAGGCGCGTGACTAAGGTGTCTAGGAAGGGTAAACAATTGTTCTTTTCCTTTTCCATAGTAAACTGGATTCTTGGATGTAGGCTATTGAGATGACCGAGGAAGGAGTCTAACGTGTCGTCACGAAAAAACTTAAACCTTTCCGCTCCCCCCCCCCCCGAACAAACCCAATTCCCCACTCAGACCTATAGTAGATGCCACCAATGCACCTTGTTACAGACTGTCTAAACAGCTGGCCAACTCTCTGTCCCCCCTCACTGGAAATTCAGCTTCCTATATAAAAAACTCGACCCACTTTAAAGCCCTCACAGAAAATTTAACCTTGAATAATACAGACATATTAGTAAGCTTTGATATCTCCTCTTTGTTTACCAATATTTCCTTAACTGACACTTTATCTCTCTTAGAAAACGTTTTCCTCTCTGACATCTTAGATCTCTTTTCCTTTGCCATCAACTCTGGGTATTTCTCTTGGAATAAGAAAATCTACAAGCAGATAGAGAGAACCGTCATGGGTTCTCCCCTCTCACCCCCCCCTGCCAATTTCTATATATGGAAGATTTTGAAAAACCAGTGTTCTCTATTTGGCCTCATGGCCCAGACACGTTAGACTCCTTCCTCGGTCATCTCAATAGCCTACATCCAAGAATCCAGTTTACTATGGAAAAGGAAAAGAACAATTGTTTACCCTTCCTAGACACCTTAGTCACATGCCTGCCTAATGATACACTTGCCTTCACTATATACAGAAAACCCACACACACAGGCAGATACATTCACAAACTCTCCCACCACCACCCCTCACAACAATATGGCATCATTAAAACCCTTACCAAGAGAACCCACAATCTTTGTTCCAGTGGAACCGCCCTCACTACTGAGCTTAACCACATACACAGAACTTTCCTCTCCAATGGCTACAGCGAACACAGTATCAAAAAAATAATCAATTCCTTCCCCATTCCCTGTCCCTCTCGTCAACAAGATTTTAAAAATGCCATCACCATACCCTACATCCGAGGCACTTCGGAAAAAAATACTGGATGCTATATTCAACACAGCAGTAGTCTGCTCACCATCCTTCTCAGAAGATTGGAATTGTTGAAACTATTACATTATATTTGCATTATATGCTCTAAATTGCAACAAATACAGCAAGAACTTCTGGATATCAAGCAGTATGTACATCTCAGTGGCTTCTCTAGGACGAAATATAGGAAGTATTAAATTCTATTTTAATTCTTTTTGAGTGTTGTAAAAAATCCATTAAACCTCCAACATAATGTCCTCACAGCACTTAAGCCTCTACACAAGTATATACTAAGGCAATTGATGTAAAGTCATTAGCTTTTTGTATGCAAGCAGCCTGGGCGTGAAGATACATCATGCACAAACTTTGCTTACATTTGGATAAAGGATTAAACAAGAATATAATTTCTTGGCATCTTTAATGAAATTTCATCATGTTTACTTCCAGTTTGAGCCATTGCTGAGATATAGTTTGGTTGGCCAAGTACTACATTGTGAGCCCATTCTCATTTGTTCAGTATCCAGTGGATACTAATGTGTCATACCATACCACATGAAGGCAAAAATTGGATATTAGGTCAGAATCCCTTGTTAGTTAATGGTTACATTCCTTCTCTGCATTCCTTAAACGTTATTTAGAGATTGCTCCCATTTATCTAGCTTTTACTCTTAACTATCTCCTCATCTCCATCCCAACAGCTGTGTATATATTAAATATATATATATATATATATATATATATATATATATTTATACAATATTAGAGGGTGCCAAATTAGTGCTTTAGATCTCTTTTTTGTCCATTGCAATTTATATTTGCTTGTATATTGTAACATTTAGTTGTACTCTAAAGACTGGCTTTTAGTATATTTAAAAAGCAGATATGAATTTTTAATGTTTGGTCTGTATTATTGTGATTTAGCTGAAAGTATGAATGGTATAATTAATAAATCAAGATTTGTGCACATCATCCCATTTTTTAGATTTCTCCTTCCATTCATTATCTTGTTCAGTATCTAGTAGATATTAATGTGTCATGCTGCACCACATAAAGGCAAAAATTGGATATTAGGATTATTGTTTTTACAATCTTTAGAGAGTATTAAAAACTTCATGTAATCATCATACATTGAAGAGACGTAGGATGAAAGAAAATAAATAAATTTATTTTTAGGTGTGATAAAGCATATCATTCCAGCTGTGGCTTCTACAAATGCTGTGATAGCTGCTGCTTGTGCCACCGAAGTGTTCAAACTTGCAACAAGGTATTATCTTGACTCTGTTTAATGCTGATTTTTTATATGTACATTATGATTAAGTTGATTTTTTAATAGTGTTATATGGATGTTATCACTATGGAAACTAGAAAATGGGATGATGAATCCTGTTTGCATTTCTTAATTAGGAAATTAACTTCTTCTCTTGATACATTCACTTCTTATACTTAGTTGCTTTGCTGTAATCTGAACAATCAGCCAACCTGCCATGTGTTTTTTGTACTAGAAACATATTGAAGAAATATACAGGTAACCCTCATATAATGCAGATGTTAGGTTCCATAGAAATGCCGCTTTATATAAATCGCGTTATGCGAGACTCAAATCACATAGAAAAAGTAGGGTTATATTCCAAAATCTTTTTTTTTTTTAATTATATAAACAACAATGACATATCCAACAAAAAATATTTTTATTTAATTCAGGTAATTCATGTAAGTTAAGAAAACATAAACTATGAAACAAATACTGTTCATAATATAAAATTATAAAAATTACAAATTGTACGTAAACTTCATTGCATATAATGCATAAATGTTTTAGGCAAAATAAAATAAAGTACATATTTCGTCATCACTGTCTTTAGACTAACATTTTGTAGATGTTCTTTATTTACGAGTGGCGGGACATCGTCATCACTTGAAATCTCTTGGGCATCATTTGTATAATTCTCACTGCATACTTTGGCTGGTTTAGTTATCAAGAAGCCAGTAATAAGATCTTGTTTATTATTGACTGAGGGATCATTATCTTTAAAATAACTTCCTAACTTTCTTGCCAAGTCCAATCCTTCTGCTAATTTCTTTAAACTGAATTCTTTAACGGATTCATCACAATCAGAATCTTCGGCAGAACTTTCCCTGCCATTTGGTTTGACGTCATCTGTTAATTGTACCAGTTCCTCTCCATTCAAATCTGTTTCCCCATCAATTA
Source organism: Typopeltis vanoorti (assembly GCF_054136105.1). Classification (NCBI taxonomy): domain Eukaryota; kingdom Metazoa; phylum Arthropoda; class Arachnida; order Uropygi; family Thelyphonidae; genus Typopeltis; species Typopeltis vanoorti. The sequence continues at coordinate 85,776,325 of NC_143553.1, forward strand.
ATTCACTAATTTTGTTTTCAACCATATCACAAAGCCCTCTAAGTGGCCATTACTACAAAAATAAATTTTTTACATAAAAAAAGCATTACATATTGTATGTAACTCACCAGAAAATAAAGTGCTCAGCTTCAGATTAACACACTTATGATTTTTAATGCGCTTTTATGGTAGAAAACGAACACAATTTTCAACAATAAACACTCTTATACGGTAAACAATTGACGTACATGCATGCAAAAGGTTATTTTGTCCCCCTAATATAAATTCACTAATTATAACTATCTACATGCGTGATACAAACAGATGCAAATTTAACAAAGATAAAATTTGATTTTTAAGTTGCAAGGTGGAAAATATATGAAAAGATAAAGGGTTACTACAATTTGTAGACCGCGTTGTATAATACTGTGTTATATGAGGATTACCTGTATTTAGCTCACTATAAAAAAAAACATACTTTTCCAAGACTAAAGATAGCCATGGAAGAGAGAAATTTGACTCGTCATAAAAGAGTAAAATAATGGATTTATTCAATTGTACCATACTCTGAAAATTATATTAGGGATTCCTTGTGGAGAAAAGAAATATTTCTTTTATACCACTTTCTCTACAAGTGTTAATTCTAGACACTTGTGATAAGTGTGTATGTATATATATTTTATTTTATCCCCCCCCCTTCCTTTGTTACTAGATAATATATTTTTGACCTGAAATTTTAGATTTCAGTGGTTTGTGAAGATGCTCATTAAATTTCTGGTATAATGACTGTGATGTGAAGTAACATAAGTTACTTTATTAAACTAAAAAACTAGAATAGTTTCATATGCTAGCACGTATACTTCATCAGAAGCATTCTTTATTACAAAAGAGTTAAAAAGCTAGCTAGATATAAATAATACCACACTAAACAATGAAAGAATACAATGGATGAAAATTAAAATAAATTTGCTAATTGGTACTGTTGCATTCTATAACATAATGTTTGTCATAGCTAACACCTGTAAATATGAGATTTTTTTATGCAGAAAGTCCAAACTTGATGCAGAATAACACTTTGATTTGTATTGCAGTGAATATGGGGGGGGGGCAGCATTTCAGAAGCCACTTTGAATTTCCTGACAAAACTGGTATGTTGGATGTAAGGTTTTTTTTTTTTTTTTTTTTTTGCCAAAGTACTAGATGGACTGTATTAGTTGTGAAAAAAGAAAAAGCTGAATCAGATTTATTTCTTTTTGACGTGTTTAAAATGCTGCGATATTCATATCTCTTTGGAATGTCCTGTTTGACCAACATAGAAAATTCCACACAGTCAATTTTGATACCTCCCCCCCCACCCCAGCAAGATGATGGTTCTTCTTCTTCTCTTCCGTCTAAGACAGGTTGAGTCTTCTCTTGAGCAGGATCTTCCAGTCTTCTCTATTCCTTGCTGTTCGAAAAAGTTCCTTATATGTTCTGCATCCCGAGATGTTCTTTATTAATTTCAGCCAGGTAATTCTTGGTCTTCCAGGCTTCTTTTTTCATTGGAAAAGTATTGATTAGGACGTTAGGAAGTCTGTCTGCATCCATGCGTACAGTGTGTCCAAACCATCTCAGTTGTTGTTTTCTAATTTTTTCTATTATTGTCTTTTTATACAATAGTTCTTGTCTGACTGTGATGTTTGTTTTCTTTTCTATCCAACTTGTTCTATTTATTTTTCTTAAGCATTTCATTTCAAATGCCAGCAGTTTTTTCTCCTCTCTTTTTTTAACTGTCTACGCTTCTGCTCCATAGATGACTGTTGGTATAATTATTGCTTCATATAGTTTGATTTTGACTTGTTTAGATATCTTGTTTGTTTTCCAGATTTTCTGTAATTTTCCCATGGTGGTCCATCCTATCGCTATTCTGTGTTTGATTGTTTTGAGTTCATCTATTGTTTCTGTTAGTTTTGATCCAAGGTATATGAAGTTGTCTACTTGTTCTAATTGTTCTCCGTTTAGGGTGGCTGAGATGGTAGTTCTGTTCCTCCCTATTTTCATCACTTTTGTCTTTTGTATATTTATTGTCATGTCATATGTTTTACAAGTTTCATTTAGCTTGTTGATCAACTTTTGTAGTTCATTTGGGGTTCTTGCAAGAAGGACGAGATCATCTGCATATTTGATATTATTTATGTTTAAACCGTTGACATTGATTCCAGGCTCATTGTCTATTGCTTTCTTTACAACTTCTTATAGATATATGTTGAATAGGCATGGGGATAATGGGCATCCTTGCATTACTCCTTTTTGGATCTCTATAGATTCTGTTGTGAGTGTGTCCTTTTTAATTATTGCATTTGTCTTAGAGTAATATTTTATCAGAAACTGTATTATATATTTGTCTATTGCTTTTTCTAGTAGAATTTTGAGAAGGATTTCTCTGTTGATGTTATCGAAAGCTTGTTTAAAGTCCACAAAACAACAATATAGTTCTTTATGGTCTTCCCAGCTGAGTTCTGCTAGTTGGTGCAATGTGAAAATTTGGTCTATTGTTGAATAGTTTCCTCGGAAACCAGCTTGTTCTATGCCTATCATTTCTTCGTAGGTGTTTTTTAATCTATTTTGTATAATTCTCATGAATATTTTATAGGTGTGAGGGAGTAAATTGATTGGTCTGTAATTTCTGCAGTCTCTTTTGTCTCCTTTCTTGTATATTGGGATGATCTTTCCAGTTCTCCAGTCATCTGGGATCTCTCCTGTTTGTAGTATTTTATTGAATAGGTTTGTTAAATATTCTATTGATATGCTGCCTCCATATGACCACAGTTCAGTAGGGATAGTATCAATGCCTGGTGCTTTATTGTTTTTCATCTGTTTATTGTGTATCTAACTTCTTCTTGTAAAATTTTTGGGTGATCATTATTTTCCTCTATTGTTGGCATTGTAGTTTTGTTTCCTTGGTGGAAGATAGTCTTAAAATGGTTTGACCAGATTTTTCTTATATATTCAATATTCCCAGTTTCAGTCATCTTGTTGTTCATCATTGTTACTGCTTTTGCTGAGAATTCCTTTGTAATTTCTCTTACAGTATCATGGAAGACTTTTAGGTTGTTTTGTTGGTATGCTTCTTGGCATTTCTTAGCTTTTTCTTCTAACCATTTTTCTTTGGCTTTTTTGCATAGGTTATCAACTTTATTTTTTAGTGCTCTGTATTTTTCTCTATTCTCTTCATTGTTTTGTTGGTTTACAAGTATCTTGGCCTCTCTTTTCTCTTCTTTGGTAGCTATGATTTCTTGGGTTATCCACTGTTTGTTTATTTTGGATTTGGAACCTAGAGTGTCTTTTGCAATTGATAACACTGTTTCTTTTCCTTCTTCCCAGAATTTTCCTCTGTTCTGTAAGATGGAGGGTTTTAATTTCAAGCACATCTGTTCTAAAAATCGACTTCTGCTTGAGCTCTCTTTTAGTTTTGATAGGTTGATGTTTTCTTCTTTTCTGATATTATTTTCCCTGTTGAATTTTATCTTCACTTTGGCAGTTAATATTTCGTGGTCAGTGTCAAAATCAAAACTTCTTAATGTTCGTACATTATTTACTGATCTTTTCCATTGTTTGTTTATGATGATATAGTCTATGCAGTTCTTTATATTACCATCTGGGGATGTCCATGTATATTTATTATTAGGGCGTTGATAGAACAATGTGTTTGTAACCATTAGATCGTTTGCTTTACAGAAGTGGAGTAATTGTTCTCCTCTGTCGTTAAGCTATCCGTATCCAAATTTCCCCATCACATCTTTTTTGTCTGCTGTGAACTGTCCTATCAAGGAAAAGAAGGAGTAGCCATAGTATTCAACACAAAATACGAGGCTAATCTTCTTGAATGGCAGTCAGTCTCAAGTAGAGTAATGTGGGCAAATATGAGAATGGGGAACTGGACAATGAGACTTATTTGTGCCTATGGCCCCACAGAAGGTTCTACTAAGGTAGAAGTGGAGGAATTTTTTGACGCTTTAGAAAAAGCAACTGACACAATGAAAAAGGAAAAGTTGGTCCTTGTTGGGGAACTAAATAGCAGAGTAGGAAATGATTGTGAGACATACAAAAATATTTTGGGAAAATTTGGAGAAAAGAGCAAAGCTAATAATAATGGCAAATATCTGTTGGATTTCTGCTCAGGACATGGACTGGTTATTACTAACACCATGTTCCAACATAAAAATGTGCACAAATTCACATGGAGAGAAGAGGCAAGGAATAAGAAAAGTCTCATTGACTATGTTATTGTTGATAGTGATGTTTTTCCCTGGTGCAGGACACCAGAGTGTACAGAGGATTTGAAATTGGAAGTGATCACTATTTAGTCTTGAGCAGGATAAAATTGAATTTGATATTGAAAAGAATAACATGTAAGAAAGTTTTAAAGCGAATAAAAGTTGAGCAGCTCTCAGATGTGAACTGTAGACTAAAATACAGAAATATTATTGAAAAGAAAATGAAAGAGTTTGAGAACAGAAATCAAACCTTGGAGATTCAGTGGCAAACTCTGAAGAAAACCCTGATTGATTCAGCCAGAGAGGCATGTGGTGAGGTTGTGTGCAAGGATAGAAAAATCAGAACTCCCTGGTGGACACAGGAAGATAAAGAGGCATTGAAGGAAAAGAAGAAAGCATATCAAAAGTTCCTGGCAAATAAGTCAGCTTTTACTCTTACAGAATACAGAGACAAATGTAAGAAAGCTAAACAGTGTGTAAAACTAGCTAAACAAAAGTCATGGGAGGACTTTGGCAAGAATATAGAAAATAAATATCAAGAAGGTGGCAAAATATTCTGGAGGTTGTTGAAGAAGCTTAGGAATGGAAGAAAGAGTGCTGCAAAAGGAGTTAGAGATGATAAAGGTGACATGAAAACAGGAGAAAAAGATATCCTTGAAGTATGGAGTAATTACTTTGAAAAACTGCTAAATGAAACAAGCAGTGATGACAGCACAGTGGTTAAAAACACTGACCAGACATGCAGTCAGGAATACATATCCATAGTTGAAGTAGAAAAAGCCATCAAAGGCTTGAAATGTGGAAAGGCAGCAGGAGTAGATGATATTCGACCAGAAATGCTGAAGTATGGTGGTATAAAAGTCTTACAGTGGCTGCACTGCATAGTTCAGAAAGCCTGGACAGAGGGACAAATTCCCGATGATTGGAGTAGAGCTCTCATAGTACCCATATATAAAAAGGGAAATAAAACTGAATGTGAGAATTACAGAGGTATTTCCCTACTGAGTGTTCCTGGCAAGATCTATGCAAGTATACTTGAGAAACGGTTGAGAAGAATTGTGGAAGAAAATCTTGGTGAAGAACAAGCTGGATTCGGGCCAAATAGAGGCTGTCAGGATCAGATCTTCACTTTACGACAAATAGTCGAGAAAGCATGGGAATATAACAAAGATCTGTATTTAAGTTTTGTCGATTTGGAAAAGGCATATGACATGGTGCCAAGAGAGAAGCTATTCAATACGCTGCAGTTATATGGTGTGAATGGAGCATTATATCAAGCAATACTTAGTCTTTATTTGAATTGTAAGTCAACAGTTAGAATTGAAGGAAGTACAGGAAGATGGTTTAATGTTAAATCTGGTGTGAGACAAGGATGTACATTATCCCCTCTATTATTCATTATCTATGTGGATCACATTATGAAGGAAAGTGGTATTAAACCTGATATCAAAATTGGAGATGTTAATGTCAGCTCTTTGCTTTATGCGGATGATGTTATAAATCCGCTTCTAAATAAATCCGCTACAAGTCTGCAAGATTCTCTGACTAAATTGAATAGCTGTTGTAATAGGTATGGTATGAAGGTCAGCAATAAAAAGACAAAGACAATGAAAATAGGCAGAATCATTGAAAATGTCAACTGTGTTGTGAATGGAGAACCTGTGGAACAAGTAAAACATTTCAGCTATTTAGGCACGATTTTTAGTGAAGATAGTAAATTAAATATAGAAATAGAAAACAGAATCAGAAAGCTGGTATGGTGGGAAGTCAATTGAATAAATTCATATGGAATAAGAGAGAAATTAGTCGGAACACTAAATTAGCTATATACAAGACAATGTTCAAACCAGTTTTAACTTATGGATCTGAGAGCTGGGTCAGAAGTAAAACACTTGACCAAAGACTAGAGACTGCAGATATGAGAGTCCTGAGAAAGATTAGAGGTGTGAACAGATGGCATCAATGGCAATATCATATTAAAAATGAGGATATTAGGAAAGAACTTGACATTGTCAGCATCCAGGAATGCGTTAGCAGAGCTAATCTCAGGTGGTATGGTCACTTAAATAGAATGGGAGAAGAAAGATTAGCAAAACAAGTGTTCTCTGCCAGGTTGGCAGGAAAACGACCAAGGGGAAGACCAAGATATAGGTGGATTGATATGGTACAAAGTGCCTTAGACGATAGAAATATAAGAACTGATAATGTTGGAGTCTTGACAAGTAACAGACTGATTTGGAGGAAAATTGTAGATAGGAAGTTAGTAATGATGTAATTTTTTCATGTAGTACTTTCATATCCTGTACACCCCTTGAGGGTACATGGCAGGAAGTTGATGATGATGATGTGAACTGTCCTATTTTAGCATTAAAATCCCCCTTCACTGTCATGAGTTCTATATTTCCTGTTGTAGTTCTTCATAGAAATTTTCTATTTCTTCCTCTGAATGGTTACTGTCTGGTGCATATATTTGGATTATTTTAATTGTTTGACCTTTTTCTTTTGCTTGAAGTTTGGCTGTTATTATTCTAGGAGACACTGGGTTTATTTCAATTACTGAGTGTGTAAGTTTCTTTTCAATTAGTAATGCAACTCCTTCTCTGTGTATGTTATCTTTTCTTCCTGAGAAGCACAGTCTTCCCTCCGGTAAATCCATGAATCCATCTCCGCACCAATGTGTCTCTGATAAACCTAAAATACTCCATTTCAGTCTTTTTAAATTTTCCTGGATTAATTGTAATTTTCCAGGTCGGTATAGTGATCTTATGTTGAGGGTGGCTACATGTGAAACATGTAGCCACCCTCAACCCCCAAGATGATGGTTTGAAATGGGGAAATTTTGAAGAGTGTAAGAATATGGAGAATTATATAATGGAGTGAAAGAATTTTTTGTCATGATTTCAAAGAAATCAAGCAATCTTGTCCATAGCACTGCAGATGTAAGGAACGATGACTGCACATTTGAAGTCTTGCTTGTTCGCTGATCTCTTTTGTAAAATCTTGTTCATCATCTTACACCCATATCCATTAAGGGAAAATTGTGAGTGAAGTAATGAAGTCTTTATTTCTTGTAGCACTGAAGATGTTATTGTCCCTCTCCCTTTGTGTTTTGCCTCCTGTTAGGAGTGGTGGCTCTACCACCACTCCTTACAAAAGCATGGAGGATCTACTAGTGTTGGTGAGTTTCTGCATAAGTAAGTCTTCTATCCTTCAGATAAGAGAATACTAAGGAAAGGAAAGCATTGCTATGTTTCCTTGTTATTCTCCCAGAAGTCTGAAGACAAAATTATTCAAATCTGGATTAAAATTTGAATAGCATTTTATCTGAGGATAAAACGCTATTAAAATCTGGTTAATTGCTATACCTTCTCTCTACATTCTGAACTGGCATTCTCACATCCCATAGATTTTTGTGATATAGTACAATCTACCAACAAAGCTGTTTCCATTTCTCTAAGGAACAAAACAAATTAAATATAAAAAATTTAAAAAAATCAGCATACTGCTCTGTGAAAAGAAAAAACAGAACAGGATTTGCTCCACTCCAAGATCACAATCAGTCTATCTCCATATAGCTTATTTCAGTCAGAGAAGAATTTATTATCAAAAAGACTTGATTTTTTTATCTCCCTGCAGTATCTCCAAAGTTGATATCATATCAGAAGTAGATAAAGAGTTGGGAAGATTACCAAGGGATTCAGCTGATTTTATCTACATTTATACAGCCTCTTTGTTACTTTGAGCAAAAATACCATCCGAGAGGAATACATCACTTACTTCCCACTAGATGCATAGTAAGACAAATAATTTGATTAAAAAAAAAATAAAAAGCAGTAAGAATTTAAAAATAATTAAGTAGTGTATGGTGATAAAGGAAGTTAATGAAACAGTGTATGGGGAAAAAAAATACCATATGGAAAGTTCCTAGTTTGTGTGCATCAGCTGCTTACTGCAATAACTAACATGTATTAGAACAATCAGATAGCTGTAAGAATCAATGAAAAAGTTACAGAATGGAAATCAGTAAACAAAGGAGTCTGTCAAGGATGCCCAATGTCACCACTGTTATTTAATATCTATATAAATGAATTAGTAAAGAAATGGAAGGAAAATTTAAAACCAGCATTTAAACTGGATCATGGAACTATACCTAACACCCATCTGTTTACAGATGGCCAATTAATCCTAGTAAGAAATGAAGATGAACTCCAAAAATCAATATATGCCTTAAACATAAGTGCAGAAAAATTTGGGATGCAAATATCAGTAGACAAAACAAAAATCATGGATTTTAGTCAGAAGTTTTCCATTTCCAGTCAGAAGTAAAATCTTGATTGAAAATAAAATTTTAGAACAAATTAACTGCTTCAAATGCCTTAGATGTGCTTTATCATATACGAAAGAAGCTGACATTGACATCAAAATTTCAAATTTTCTAAAGATAACAGGAATGATCAATAATATTTTCAAACCTAACCAGGTTCAAAAGCATACAAGAATGTTTTGGCAAGATCTTCTCTACTGTACGGAAGTGAATTATGGACCATAAAAACTGCAGAACGAAAAAGAATAGAAACTGGAAAAATTAAATTCCTTTGAAAAACAGCAGACTATATATACTCTCTGAGAGAAAGGAAGTACAGAAATACATAAAGAACTAAAAATAGATTCAGTATTGGACAAAGTATATGAATACTGAAAGAAGTGAATTGACCATATCGAAAGAATGGACAGTTGAAGACTACCCCAAAAAATATTCCGATACCATCCAGTTGGAGGATATAGAAGTCAGGGACGACCAAGGAAAATATGAAAGGAGATACCTGAAAGAATGATGAACTGCTCTTTTATCCTACTCTCACTTGAGTTGATCAATTTCACACTAGTTGTTTCTCTTCTGGGTGCTCTTGTTTTCACCTCAGAAAACATAACTGACTTCAAATACATTTCTTAGTAGTTACATATACTATAAAAAAAGCATGAGGTATATTAAACTTCTATAGGTAGAGATGACCTTGCTAATGCTTCTGTCTTGTATCTCCACTTGGGCCTGACTCCCACTGAAGAGACCTCAATAAAGGTCGAAAACCTTTATTCTAACTAGTCTGGGTAGTGGCCTTACCATTAATGCATAACGTTATACATATCCGCAAGGAGATATGTTTTGCATTATGGGAGATACTGAGATAGGAGTGATCTTAGCTTGCTCCACCTTTGCAACGAGTTTCCTGGTGTTGTACCACCTTACCCCAGTCCTGAAGATACTTTCAGGTGCAAACTTTGTTTGCTCACACTTAGATAAAGGATTAAACTAAATTTATTATGAGGTATATTAATTTAAATACTTATCTAATTTAGTTCATCTAGTGTCATTGCAATCCTTGATAAAGTCTCCTAGTGGAAGCTGAATAATAATAACTTATTAATAAGTATGAAAATGGCTGATTAATTGATTTTTCCTCTTGAATAAGCACAATATGTTTAGAAGCACCTTTAATTATAAAATTGGCATTCTTTGTATCTCAGTGCTGGTAGAATGAGCATATCTGAATTTATTAATAATTTTTTGTGATACTAGGATTATGCCCATTCAGAGAAATGGCATTCTTGATATTGGAGATTTTTCATTGAAGATAATTTTTGAATTGGTTTTTTATTTACATTGGTAGGAAGTGAGCCATCATTTTCACATCATATGCAAACATGAAAATATATAATACACCTTGAGATTTTCTTTCCAAGGTTTTTCCAATTCTAGAATGGATTATGTTGATATTTTGGAGAAAGATACCGAGTTTCTCATCTGAATATTATCATATGTAAATACCATTGAGATAACAAAGCTACTTTGAACGCTGCTTGTCCAAGTGGTCAAGGTAATAATTAGCTAAATGGGAAGACTAGCATGGGAGTTATTACTTATGGCAATTCTTTCAGATTTATAGATTTTGTTTTTCCATGTTAAATAACATGTGATGATAAACTTGTAAAGATTTAAATATGTCTATAGGAAGAACTTAATGAAAATTCTAAATTGTCTGCCAGAGATATATTGATATAAAGAAAAAATGATATCGAAACCCACCATGATTTCATGATTTTAGAGATGAAATCAGAGAAGTATTTAATGTGCAATCTTGTTTGACTTAAAAGGAGATATAAAACCTGATAAATATTTGCTATCACAGCTAGTAGGAAGATTTCAAATGGATTTCAGCCATTTGAAATCTTCTATGCAGCAGACAATCAGTTTTATGACATTTGATAAAGCCATAAATTCTTAAACTCTTCTCTGATGTGTTCTGAGTTCCCAAAGAGTGACTTGATCTTTCAGTTTTATATACTTTGAATTGGTTAGGTCTTTGCTGATAACTGAATATGTACTGTGCACTACCATGAGATCACAGTGCATACATATTTTCCTGTTGTGTTCAGTAATATCTATAACCAGTCATGCATCTTTATTTTCTTCTGATATGAAAATAGTAGAGTTATTGTTTAAAGATAGAGGATAATTTAGCACAATTTAATCATTAAATTTATATTTCTATTGTGATTATATGTAATTCTGTTTTAATATTGATTATTCATGCACCATTACTTGTTCTACTCTTTCTAATGGCTTTTGAAGTAAACTTGGGCATTCTTGTGGATCTATAAACTACAATGTACCAGTTTTTTTTTTTTTTTCTTGAGTAAGATAAAGATTTTCTTTTGCTTTTCAAGTAAGAGAAAATCTTTTTTTTTTATATACTTCATGATTTTTTTACACTTTATAATAAAATTATAACTACTTTCTCATTTTTTTTTTTTTATAAAATACTTATAGTTGTAGCCCTCCTCTCAGAAACTATATGGTGTTTAATGATACAGATGGATTGTACACTTATACATTTGAAGCAGAAAAAAAGGTAAGAATGAACAGTCAGCTTTACAGCTATGGTTTGATTAATTATCCACATAAATAGACTTATAATATTTTCAGTTTCTTTTATTCCTGTATACCTGTTTTGATCATTTTAGAAAAAAAAAAAGAAAACTTATGTGAAAAACCATTACAACTTGTAAAAGGTGAAAAGTGAATTAAAAAGTGAAATATATAGAAGAATATTTTGTGGCTGTCCCTTATCATGATTGATGATGAAGTTATCCTTAAATATTCCTATAACATATATACACTCTGTATTCATTTGTTGTCAGTTTTAATACTTGACAGCAATTTTTTTTATATATTTCACTTTTTAATTTGCTGTTCACCTTGTTCAGCCTCCATAATCATATGATTCTTACTATCTCCATGTAATTTATCTACTTTATCCTCTTATATACCTCATAACTTACACCAGTAGTGCCATTGTATGATTATGGAGGTTCAACAAATGAATACAAAGTGTATATGTTATGGGAATATTTAAGGATAACCTAATCATCAATCATGACAAGGGACAGCCACAAAATATCTTCTATATATTTCACTTTTTAATTCACTTTTCACCTTTTACAAGTTGTAATGGTTTTCATCATTTGTTCATATGGAATATGAACAAATGATGAGCATTGTGGTAGACCACTTTTCCAAGTGCATAATACTTTTCCTCTCCCCTTCTAAACCAAAAGCCTTTTTAATGTATATCTTTTCAGTTTTACTCTTTAATGCACTATTGAATGGCTAACCTTCACACAGCTTTAAAAAATACTGTACAGTTTACTTGACAAGAATTAAGGCACCACTAATAAGTGATTCCTTATTTCAGAAACCACTTTAGGCATAGGCACTGTAGGTGATCTGATTGTGTAGGATCATGCACCTCTAAGTTAGACTTGCTCCAGAGATATGAGATATTTGGTGAGAATTAGGACTTTATTGTGAGAGAGAAGAAATGAAAGTTATTTTTACACAGAAACTGATATATTCAAATAATAATACAAAACGAATGAAAACAATCATGTTTCATCTAAAAGATGTCACAAAATTATTTTAAAATTTTCGAAAAATTAGACACTCGATGAAAAACAAAGTACTTGGGGGGGGGGAGTTTATTACATGTGAGAGTGTAGAATTATTGTCAGGTTATTTATTTATATCCACAGGAGATCAACTAGAAAAACAGAAAAAGCCTTTGTGTTGGGAGCATGATTGTTAGTTGGTTGAACTCACATTACCAGTCATTATACTTGGATTTTATTGTACTAATTCTTAGCTAGGCATTATCATTTTAAAACTATTTATCATTGTATTATTATATAAATAAACTGATCAAAATATGATCAGTTTATTTCAAATTTTATAATGACTATAGTACAGAGCATCACTTGCATGTTCTGTCTATATTGTGTCTCAATATGATCTCTCTCTTCTATTCTTTTGTCTGTATTGTGTCTCAACATGATCTCTCTCTTCTATTCTTTTGAATATGTTTTATGTTTTAATGCATAAGTCTTATATGCATCTAGAAAAAAGAAAATCTCATTTCAGTGACAAGACATTGCCATTTTCACTTCTAGAACACCAAATATGACAGTGTTTCAAAGCAGAACCCTGTCTTATCTACATTTGGTTTACCACGTCATGGTTTATCCCTTCTTCCTTGCTTTCTTTGAGATAAATAAATGAACAGGCTTTTTCATCTTTCATCAATAATTGATGTGAATGAGTCTTGATCATTCTTTGTTAATGACATTTGTTTTTTGCCATTTTTGAACTGTTGAATCCACTCATATAAATCTGGTTGTTAGAATAGTTGTCCTACTGTAAATATTAGATGAATTTCAGCACCTGCTGTTTCCATGAAACTGGAATTGCCACTTGCTGTTCTCTGCTGCACATAGCTACACAGCAATCACATACATGTATTTAATGCATGTTGAAAGTTTATTTTTCACTTGGTTAGAGTATAATAAATTTAGTTTAATCCTTTATCCAAGTGTGAGCAAACAAAGTTTGCACCTGAAAGTATCTTCAGGACTGGGGTAAGGTGGTACAACACCAGGGAAACTCGTTGCAAAGGTGGAGCAAGATACCAACACGCCTGTCTCAGTATCTCCTATAATGCAAAACTAGTTGCATTATAGGAGATTGAGGTCTCTTCAGTGGGAGCCAGGCCCAAGTTGAGATACCAGGCAGAAGCTTTAGCAGGTCATCTCTACCTATAGGAGTTGCCAAATGGTGTGCCACCCTTTTTTAATAAATTACTCTGGATTTAGAGAAAGATGTTGAAAGTTTATTTTTCACTTGGTTAGAGTATAATAAATTTAGTTTAATCCTTTATCCAAGTGTGAGCAAATTTGCTCACACTTGGATAAAGGATTAAACTAAATTTATTGTATTTAATGCAGTAAGACAACTGATAGTCAAAATCAGATATCTCACTTAAAGTTAGTGTTTGCATGCACATTCAGGAGTGGAACAAATCAAAAAATGTTTTAAAAAAATTGTGGTTACTTAGATTTAACTTTGTATCTAAAATGACAAGCAGAAATTCAGTAAAAGTAGCAGTGTGTGAATAAGGAGCTTAAACAAGAAAAAAACAAGGTGCCCTGCCCCCCCCCCCAACAAAAAAAAAGGGAAAAAACACTAGAAAATTTTCCAAAAATCTTTTCCTAATTAAAGTTCATTTTTTTATTTATATTGTGTCTTCTATTTCTATACTACTTATGAATTAGCGGTCACATAAGGTGGGAATACCCTATAGCTCTCGGGAATCACTCCGGTGTGAACACAAGGAGAACGAAGTAGTGCTTGGGCGGACCGAGTGCAACTTCATTTGCCCGAGCTGGGACAGAGGAGATCACGGATATCATGTATTGGCAATTAATACAGATGCTCAGTCATAGGTCGTATGCAATGTGTAGTGTGTATTCTCAAATCATGTGCTCAACTCCCCCCCCCCAAGATTAAATCCTGAGTGTGTCACTGGCTAGGACTTTTCCATGTGTAGCAAGTTTGTTATAACATTTTGTTGTAGTGAAGGTGAGTGAAGTACTAGAAGACTTTTGCATAGCAAAAGTCTTCTACACACACACATGGCCATATCATGCTATTTATCATACATTTTTATGAATATTTAAAGCAGATATTTATGTTTGTATTAATTTGTTGGAAATTATTTTTAGGACAACTGTTTAGCCTGCAGCCAAGTTCCCCAGATAATGACATTTTGTGAAAATGATAAACTACAGGATTTGATAGATCATCTCGTTAACAGTAATGAATTGTAAGTAGATTTATTAAAGCTTATTAGATTTTATTATCTTCAATTGGGTTGTCATAATCGAAATGAATGTTCCATTGTGATTTTTTTTAAATTACCATAAAATTTTCAGCTAATGTTGGTTCTTTTGCTACAACTCTTTACCTTCTGCTTATCAGTGACCTCTCCAGATGACTGCAAACTCAGTCCACAGTTTTGTTGATAATGCATTGTACTTTTTTCATTGGATAAATTTTGTACTACGCATATCATTAAAACTTTTTTTAAGACAAGATTATTGAAGGAACCATACAAAAAACTCATCCAGAAGAGACTTTTCAAACATATTACATGGACATCTGTAGAATTCAAAACCTCCAAAGCTTTTACAATAAGCAAGTAGTTGCATTTGCTAGATGAGCTGCTGAGATCAAACTTTTCTTCATTAGAATTGTGACAGCCTTGCTTTTACTGCTTGCAGAACTCAGCCCTGTCTTATTTCTTACCAAAAAGATTCCATTTCTCATAATCTTACTTTTGACAACACTTCGATTAAGATAATATTTCTGTCTGTATCTCTCTCTCTCTCTCTCTCTCTCGTTCGGATAACCCTAACCTCTAGTCTTTCCTGGCATAAACATGTTGCCTCCTCAACATTCATGAAATTTGATTCCCTTTTTCTCTGGGGAGCAACTTTACTCCTAAACATCAAACTTGGATATAAGTAAAAATTCCAACATAGCATTCAGCTAAAAGTTCTGCAGTTTCACTTGATCCTATGGAAATTTCCTTTATAGAATTTGTTTTACCTTAAATTCCTTAAATACAGTAGCCAAAGATCTCACTTGACCAACATACTTAAATGTCTTCTAACTTCCTTAAGAACGTTTCCTTAATGCGTCTTTCTTACATTTTCCTGAAGTAGGCATGAAGAATCATCATCCAGACAAAAGGAATACATTAACTGAGCAGTTCCAAATGCATTTCCAATAAAACAAACTTTACTATAGATTTCATTTTACTTCCTGGAACATATATCACTTGCTTCTCACATACGAAGGCTTGATACTTATACTGTCCTTCAGTTATTAAATTCATAGTTCCTCCTTGGAGAGTATAAATTAAAGATGTCAAGAAATTATATCCTTGATTTAATCATTTATCCAAGTGTAAGCAAACAATGTTTGTCTGTGAAGTATCTTCATTTCGACCTTTATTGAGTTCTCATCAGTTTGAGCCAGACCCAGAAGTACCAAGGTTGAAGTAATGTAGAGGTCATATATTTCCTATATACGAGTAGTTAAAAGGTGTCACACCTTATAATGCATAGCATTATACACATCTGAAAGGGTGTGTGCTTCACTTATGTAATACTAAGGCAATTGATGTGAAGTCATTAGTTAGTCTCTATATACAAATAGGTCAGTCTTGAAGATTCTTCAGGTGCAAACATATTGTGCCTGCACTTGGATAAAGGATTAAGCCAAGAATATAATTTCTTGGCATCTTTAATTTATGGTATAACCAAGTGAAAATGCTTCAACATCCTTGGAGAGTAATTAAAGATACATATGAAAACTTTTCTGAGATTAGAGAGTTTAACTCAGTACTTCGAGACCTTACGGCTCTCCTTCTCTGTTTGCCTACTCTTTGCTTACTAGTGTTCCTGTTACCCAACAACAGCTGTTCTTAAAATTAAATAAATAAATAATGTACATGCTTGTTACCGAAATTCAAAGAAAAACTCTGACAAAATAGCTGCCATTACTACAGTGATCACATGTTGTACTGTAATAATGCAGCATGCAAACACTAATATAAACAAAAATGCAATAAATGTACATACAGCATTTTTGTGTTATTTCCTAAGGATTACAACATAGTTAAAAAGTTTACTACTTAATTACATTTAAGTCTCCTTTCATATCACTACTGCTTAACCACATTGTGGCTTTGGTAGTACTAAGCATATACATTTGCATTGATAAATGCAAACACATTTTTAAGGGTACTTTATCATATAGCAAAAACATATTCCTTGTTTGCTGTTTTTTGTCAAAATTAAGGAAAACTACCTACAAAATATCTTGTTTAGCAAACTTTGATTGCCTTCTCCAAAAATGATTCTTCTTGGGAGGAAAAATAATGCCAAAGAAGAGAAAAGTGGGTGTAGGAAGAGTTCTTTCTAACTCTGAATTTTCAGAAATATAACTGGGAATAAAGTTTTACATTCGTAATACCAAAGAAGAGACAGCTGTAAAATATGTATTTTAATAGCATTCTCATCTACATAAATCTGAAAACTAGAGTGAATGGCTTCTTTTCCCATAGTAGCCACTTATCCCATCTGCTATAAGCAATTAGTCAAAAGTTACCAAAAAAAAAAGGAGAAAGTTGTTAATGATTCATTTAAATCTCTGAAAATTATAGCTGCTGAGAAGCACTTCGAGAAG
Organism: Typopeltis vanoorti; assembly: GCF_054136105.1. Classification (NCBI taxonomy): domain Eukaryota; kingdom Metazoa; phylum Arthropoda; class Arachnida; order Uropygi; family Thelyphonidae; genus Typopeltis; species Typopeltis vanoorti. Next base: position 85,793,203 of record NC_143553.1, read on the forward strand.
TTCATTCAACAAAGATGAATGAAAAAATTTGCTTGAACTGTAAGTAGATAGTGACCAGCTGTCTACTTACAGCTATTCAAGTTTTTAATAAGTTTTGAGGAGACTGTCAAAATTACAGATGCAGTTCAGGTGAATATTGACCATGGGCATATCAATAGCGTGTCCAGACAATCGCGTGAACTATTGATTGCTGAAAAAATTCGCTGAAAATGTTATTCTCTAGAAAACTGAAATGAATTTCATTGATACCAATATATATATATAAAGTAAATGCAGTGCAAGATAAATTTCATAAAATATAATTTTATTATGTATCTGTGTATTAGTCTGCGCAGTTAGCCGAGTGGCTGTTTGCTTCACAACCATATGCCTGGGAAAGGAGTGTCCTGGGTCCGATTCCCGTCACTGACATGAGGAGTGTAGGATCTTTCTCAGACATAGCGAAGTTAGCCATTATCATCTGAAGAAATTGTATTTCTCTTGGAAGGGGATATATCAGATGTTGAGGATGCTGAGTTGCAGGATGATGTGGATGAGGAAACATTGAGGGCAGCTGTTCGAGGCAGAGCTTCAGATGAAGGAGCTGCTGCAGGTTAAACTTTTAATGAAGACAGCTACAGTGTGCCTGTGGAAATTCATAGGAGGAATGTGGTGATGACACACCCCTCAATGTGCGACTTGAAACACGAAATCAAGGTCAGAAGCAATAGATGTCACCTATAATTTCACATTTTCTGATCCTCCAAATGACTTAATCCCACTGAATTACTTTGAAAAATTTATTGATAGCAGTATCATAGAAAATTTAGTTGACCAAACAAATTAGTATTCTACGCAAAAAACAGGAAAGTCTATCAACACATCTGTGATTGAAATGTGTAAATTTATTGGTATACATATTTTGGCTGGAGTTGTTCAGATGCCAAAATACAGAATGTACTGGGCTGATTCTACACGTTATGAGCCTATTGCAGGAAGTATGACACGTGATCGATTTTGCAAATTGAGAAACTGTTTGCATATAAATAATAATGATAACATGATTCCAAGAGAGCATAAGGACCATGACAAACTCTTCAAAATTACACCATTAGTGGAATCTCTGAGAAAAAAATTTCTGAAAATCAAGCCAGAGGAATACAACTCAGTTGACAAAATGATGATACCACTCAAATCTCATACATCTATGCTACAGTATGTAAAGAGCAAGCCACACCACTGGGGGATAAAAGTATTTGCCTGGGCTGGAGTAAGTGGGATAGTGTATGATTTTGAAATTTATGTGGGCAGGGGGACAAAAGTGAAAGATGGTCCCTTAGGTATGAGTGGCAATGTGGTCATGAGGCTAGTTGAGGATTTGCCTAAACATAGGAACCATAAGTTATTTGTTCATAATTGGTTCACTTCATTTAACCTGGCTGTAGAACTGAAAAAGTTGGGCATATATATGGTGGGAACTGTCAGCAAAAGCAGATTTGCAGGCTGCTCTTTGCAGACAGATGCTTCTTTGAAGAGTGGTCGAGGCTCGTGTGATTATGAAGTAAAGACCAATGAAAATATCATGCTACTGAAATGGTTCGACAATAAGGCAGTTCACCTTATCTCCACTTATAAAAGTCAAGAGCCCATTGAAAATGTCAGACGATGGTCTGTTGTTGCTAAACAACATGTGAATGTCCTTTGTCCATCAATAGTCAAAGAATACAACACTTTTATGGGAAGTGTTGATCTACATGACATGCTTGTTCAGTTATATCGCACCAACATCAAGGGTCGTTGCTTCTACTTGAGGATTGTATTTCATTTGATCAACATGTCATGTGTCAATGCATGGCTCTTGTATACAAGACACTACTGTGATCAGCAGAATGAAAAACACCAACCAAAAACACTGCTTGATTTTGGTTGGTGTTTTTTGTGATATTGTTGCTGGCCTTCTGAAAAGGGGGAACGAATGAACCTAGAAAAAGAGGGCGCCCATCTGACTCATCAAAGCCAGGACCATCGAAGAACAAGAGGGTAGAGAAAGCACTGCGTCCTGTTGCATACATCAGCAACAGGACGCAGTGCTGTTGCTGATGTATGCTATGATGGTGTGGGTCACTGGCCAGAATATCTCCCTGACAAGTCAAGATGCAAACTGTGTATCAAGAGTTACAGCAGAATGAAGTGTGGGAAATGTAATGTTTCACTTTGCCTAAACAAAGAGAAAAACTGTTTCAAGGAATTCCATGTAAAATGATTTGAAAGTCACCATACCAATATAGCAAACTTTTATAGGTTATGACAATATTATTGAATTGAATATCTCTACTTTTTTATGTCATACTATGTTATGTTTATATTTATTTCATTAGTAATTTTGTATACATTTTAAGTGCAAACTTCCTTATTTAGATATCACTATATTCAAAATAAATGCATTTAGATGTACACTGGAACAATAAATAGGAATTTATAAGAAAGACGAAGACTTTTTACATTGCTTTCTACATACGCATCACAATGTCCTAATGATGAAAATTGGAATCATTTCAGAATTCCTATCCTGAAATGTATTTTTCAGAAAAATACTTGATGCTCTTGCTTTTTTAGACCTAAAGACAAAATATTTATTTTGTCTTTAGGTCTAAAAAAAAGAGTTTAGAAAGAAAAAATTTTTTCACTTGAAAAAAAAATTCAGGTCAGTAAATATAACCTCTCCATTGCTTCTGCCTTAGTGTCACCACTTCTGGGTCTGCCTCCCACTGACGAGACCTCAATAAAGGTAGAAACCAGTCTGGGTAGTGGTCCTTCCTTTAATGCATAGCATTATATATGTCTGCAAGGAGATGTGCTTTCCATGGTGAGAGATGCTGAGACAAGGAGTGAAGAGAGCTTGGTCCACCATTGCTACGCGTTGCCAATAGATGCACCACCTTGCCTCAGTCCTGAAGATATTTTCAGGTGCAAACTTTGTTTGCTCACACTTGGATAAAGAATTAAACTAAATTTATTATAGAATCTTAAGACTCCAAAATTCGTAGTAAAGATTTCTTTACTACGTGGAAACCTTTTGGAAAAAGTGTATTTTTGAGACTTGATGGCTCATAACACCACATTTTTTTGATTTAATACCATAAAATTATGTGTCATTGGAAAGATAATGTAATCAAGAATGTAATGCAACAAAGTTTGTTCAATTATCTGTATTCTATGAAAAGTTATAACCAGAAAAAAGAAGCACAACTTGCTTAGGTTGATGTGAAGTAGCTTTCCTTCATTTGAATGTAGCCAATGAGCATGAGCTAATAAGGTCACAGTAGGGTTCAGCTATTGATGTCATGTATTGGAGCCGAGAGGAGGACATTTGTCAGTGTATTATATGATTGCTATCAAGTTGGTTGGTTTTTTTTTGTGTTCTTTCATTTAGTGAGCTTGTAAAATGTAATAAAATTAAAGAAATGGCACAAGGAGTTGACTGGTCACCCAGAAAGCAATGTAAAATAGTACTGTTAAGTGAACGAGGCTACAGTTATGAAGAAATTAGAAGAAAAATTTGTGGAAACTTAACCAAAGGTGGCATTTCTAAATTTTTGAAGAAGTATAACGAGACTCAGTCACTACAAAACCAGACTGGTAAAGGTAGGAAAAGGTGCACAACAGCAAGTGATGATAGAAGAATTGAGAAACAGTGCCTACGTGACAGAAGAAAATCATCTGGGTGTATACAAGATGAAATGGCTCAAATGTGAAGTTGAGTGCAAGGACTGTTTGGTGCAGACTGCAGGAATTTGGTCTAAATGCTAGAATTCCATGAAAAAAAAAATAAAGCCATTTTTATCTCTCAAACAAAGGTTGATAAGATTAAACTGGGCTAAAACCCATGTTAACTGGACAGCAGAACAATGGAACAGTGTTATTTGGAGTGATGAGACCAAAATCTCCCTGTTTGGTAGTGATGACATAAAATACGTAAGGAGAAGATCGGAGAAGATTTGCATCCTGATTGCATTACACCTACCGTGAAACACCTACTTAGTGTTATGATCTGGGGTTGTATGACATCAAAAGGTGTGGGCAGAATTTGCGTGATTAATGGGAATATAAATGCCCAAAAATACATAAATGAAATACTTGAGCCCAAACTGAAACCTTATATTTCAGCAGGATTCAGCTCCATGTCATGTTGCTGCTGTGTGCAAAAAGTGGTTTCAAGATAATCATATTCCAGACCTTAACCAATTGAAAATCTCTGGAGCCGACTAAAGAAACTTGTTAGTCAGAAGCAACCCACCAATAAAACCCAATTAATAGAAGCAATAATTCAATCTTGGTTTCACATTATAACAGCTGCAGAACTAAAAAACTTGGTTCACTCCATGCGAAGGCATTGTAAGGCCGTAATTAATGCTAAAGGTTACCCAACTAAGTATTAATTCACATTGTGAGAATTTTTGTATACCTCATTTTTTCTGTGTTTCGCTTTTCTTCTTTATAACTGCTGTTCTAATAAAAAATCCTTCATAAAAGTTATTGCATTACATTCTTGATTAAATTATCTTTCCATTGATATGTAATTTTATGATATTACTCAAAAAAAAAGTGGTGTTATGAGCCATCAAACCTCAGAAATACACTTTTTCCAAAAGGTTTCCACAATTGTGCCACTAGTGTGTGTATATATATATGTTTATAATTATTAACTGACTTAAACACTGAGAAAAAATATAAGAGATTTAATAAGGTTTCAATACTGGTTTCATTGGAAATGCTGACTTTGTCAGATGAATAGTACCATGGAGAAAATAACATCTTAAAAATATATTGTACTTTAATAAACACAGAGTTTAGAACAAGTAGTAGTTGTGTTTGAAATTGAGTCTGAGCATTATATCTGGTGTGAATCACTGTATGCATGAATGATATCATGAGTATGTCAAAACTGGATTACAGCGCTATGTGAATTGGGCAGGCTATAACTGAAATTGCTGTTTAGATGGGTAGGGTTGAGAGCTATTTCTTTTGATTCTAAGATACGTCTTTCTGATTCATTGGAGCATTTATGGATGTTTGAAGTTAAGTTCCATTCTATTTAATGTTGTCATCCTTCAACTTTGGTATTGGCCGAGAATAAAACGTGGCTGGAATAGGGCACTAGCACATCTTTATGAATTTAAGGACTGGAAATGCAAAGATCATTTTCAAAATGCAGCTGAATAGAATTAACAAACATTGGTCATACTTCAGAGTATAACAATGAGAAAGCCATTCTCATTGAACTCACTGAAAGTCCACAAGATATGTTGGAAGATGACAACTAAATATATCAGTACATCAAAATTTAAACTAAACTACTAATTTAAAGTACTTAGTTCATCAGAATGTATGATGAACATTCTAACTTAACTTCAGTAATAACATATTGGTAGAATGTTTCTCTTTTACACTACTAAGGTTGTAAATTCAATTAATTTGGTGCTAGGGCCATTTTTCAGTCAGATTTTGAGTTTCAAATTTGATTGTAATATTGAAGCGTAAGATGTTGAATTCCATAAAGTGATTATCTGTGTTTTTCCCTTCTAAAAATACATCATTTCCTTCATAGTTACATGATGATCAGTATTCATTATTAAAAAATTCTGGAAACAACTATCATGTTATAGTAAAACTTCAGTTTAATATAAACCAAAATAATCACCTGACATTTCAACCTTCATATCAAGGTCTGGAGTATACACATATATACAAAGAAACAAGCTACATTACAATCTACATAGTATGCTAAAATCCCAGTAATTCGGTTAACCGTTATAGCTATTAGCCTGCCTCTGGTGAAAAAGAAAAAAAAAAACCCTACTACATACAAATCATTAAGAGATATATTAATCTAGAGAGCAACATGCTTTCACTTAATTATTCACATAAATTAGAACAAAACAAAATGGATGGTGGCCAATAAAGGCTGAAATTATTGCTTAGAGTCATCATAAAGAACTTATTTTCAAGTTCTTTATGCATTTGTGCATAAAGGACTTGGAGGGAAAAACACCACAAATTAAAAATATCAATTTGTGAACTATAATCCAACTAACAGGATTAAGAAGAAAACTGTTAAATTACTTAAGTCTGTCTCTTCTTGGCCATCAGGCACTGTTAAAAATCTGTTACTGCATTATGCCTGCTCTCCTAGAATTTATGGGGTTCATAAACATTATGTTCTGCTTCAGCTGATAGTTGAAGATATAGACAGTTTAGCCAAGTAATTAGCATCAACACTCAAGAGATGATAGGTCATTTCCCTCCTATATAAAATACACAGAACACTTCATAAACAAAATGAAAAACATGCTAGGCAAAGATGATCTATTAGTCAGTTGTGATGTTTCTGCCTTTTTTCACAAATGTCCCAATCAGTGACACAATTTTTCTCATAAAGAACAAATTTCCTCCCAATATTATGGCTCTCATTGCCCACATACTGTGTTCTGGTTACTTCATATGGTAAGGGCTCACACTATTCCCCTCCCCAATCGCTATCTTTTATATGGAAGCTTTTGAGCAATGTGCTCTAGATTTCTTTCCTCTAAAATCTATAGTTTGGCTTAGTCTGGCCGCACAGCCTTCAAACTTCAAACACCTTCTTCAGCTATCTGAATAAACAATATAGCATACAATTGACTATTGAATTTGAAAATCAAATCTCACTTCCTTTCCTGGACACATTGATCACATGTCTTCCCTCAGGCAGTCTATCCTTCACAGTCTGTGCACATCGGCCAATATATACATGCTAACTCTTATCACCACCCTTCACAAAAACTTGGAATCATTAATACCCTCAAAAACAGAGCTATAACAATTTGCTCTAATAAACAAGCTCTAAGAACTTGTTTATTAGTGAATTACAAGATCAGAGAAGAACATCATCATCATCAAATTCCTGCCATATACCCTCAAGGGGTGTACAGGATATGACAGTACTACATGAAAAAACTACGTCATTACTAACTTCCTATCTACAATTTTCCTCCAAATCAGTCTGTTACTTGTCAAGACTCCAACATTATCAGATCTTATATTTCTATCGTCTAAGGCACTTTGTACCGTATCAATCCACCTATATCTTGGTCTTCCTCTGGGTCGTTTTCCTGCCAACCTGGCAGAGAACACTTGTTTTGCTAATCTTTCCTCTCCCATTCTATTTAAGTGACCATACCATCTGAGATTAGCTCTGCTAATGCATTCCTGGATGCTGACAATGTCAAGTTCTTTCCTAATATCCTCATTTTTAATATGATATTGCCATTGATGCCATCTGTTCACGCCTCTAATCTTTCTCAGGACTCTCATATCTGCGGTCTCTAGTCTTTGGTCAAGTGTTTTACTTCTGACCCAGCTCTCAGATCCATAAGTTAAAATTGGTTTGAACACAGTCTTGTATACAGCTAATTTAGTGTTCCGACTAATTTCTTTCTTATTCCATATGAATTTATTCAATTGACTTCCCACGATACCAGCTTTGCTGATTCTGTTGTCTATTTCTATATTTAGTTTACCATCTTCAGTAAAAATTGTGCCTAAGTAGCTGAAATGTTTTACTTGTTCCACAGGTTCTCCATTCACAACACAGTTGACATTTTCAATGATTCTGCCTATTTTCATTGTCTTTGTCTTTTTATTGCTGACTTTCATACCATATCTATTACAATAGCTATTCAATTTAGTCAGAGAATCTTGCAGACTTGTAGCGGATTTATTTAGAAGTATAACATCATCCGCATAAAGCAAAGAGCTGACATTAACATCTCCAATTTTGATATCAGGTTTAATACCACATTCCTTCATAATGTGATCCATATAGATAATGAATAACAGAGGGGATAATGTACATCCTTGTCTAACACCAGATTTAACATTAAACCATCTTCCTGTACTTCCTTCAATTCTAACTGCTGACTCACAACTCAAATAAAGACTAAGTATTGCTTGATATAATGCCCCATTGACACCATATAACTACAGCGTATTGAATAGCTTCTCTCTTGGCACTTTGTCATATGCCTTTTCCAAATCGACAAAACTTAAATACAGATCTTTGTTATATTCCCATGCTTTCTCGACTATTTGTCGTAAAGTGAAGATCTGATCCTGACAGCCTCTATTTGGCCTGAATCCAGCTTGTTCTTCACCAAGCTTTTCTTCCACAATTCTTCTCAACCGTTTCTCAAGTATACTTGCATAGATCTTGCCAGGAACACTCAGTAGGGAAATACCTCTGTAATTCTCACATTCAGTTTTATTTCCCTTTTTATATATGGGTACTATGAGAGCTCTTCTCCAATCATCGGGAATTCGTCCCTCTGTCCAGGCTTTCTGAACTATGCAGTGCAGCCACTGTAAGACTCTTATACCACCATACTTCAGCATTTCTCGTCGAATATCACTACTCCTGCTGCCTTTCCACATTTCAAGCCTTTGATGGCTTTTTCTACTTCAAGTATGGATATGTATTCCTGACTGCATGCCTGGTCAGTGTTTTTTATCACTGTGCTGTCATCACTGCTTGTTTCATTTAGCAGTTTTTCAAAGTAATTACTCCATACTTCAAGGATATCTTTTTCTCCTGTTTTCATTTCACCTTTATTATCTCTAATTCCTTTTACAGCACTCTTTCCTCCATTCCTAAGCTTCTTCAACAACCTCCAGAATATTTTGCCACCTTCTTGATATTTATTTTCTATATTCTTGCCAAAGTCTTCTCATGACTTTTGTTTAGCTAGTTTTACACACTGTTTAGTTTTCTTGCATTTGTCTCTGTATTCTGTAAGAGTAAAAGCTGACTTATTTGCCAGGAACTTTTGATATGCTTTCTTCTTTTCCTTAACTGCCTCTTTAACTTCCTGTGTCCACCAGGGAGATCTGATTTTTTTATCCTTGCACACAACCTCACCACATGCCTCTCTGGCAGAATCAATCAATGTTTCCTTCAGAGTTTGCCACTGAATCTCCAAGGTTTGATTCCTGTTCTCAAACTCTTTCATTTTCTTTTCAATAATCTTTCTGTATTTTAGTCTACAGTTCACATCTGAGAGCTGCTCAACTTTTATTCGCTTTAAAACTTTCTTACATGTTATTCTTTTCAATATCAAATTCAATTTTATCCTGCTCAAGACTAAATAGTGATCACTTCCAATTTCAAATCCTCTGTACACTCAGGTGTCCTGCATCAGGGAGAAAAATCACCATCAACAATAACATAGTCAATGAGACTTTTCTTATTCCTAGCCTCTTCTCTCCATGTGAATTTGTGCACATTTTTATGTTGGAACATGGTGTTAGTAATAATCAGTCCATGTCCTGAGCAGAAATCCAACAGATATTTGCCATTATTATTAGCTTTGCTCTTTTCTCCAAATTTTCCCAAAATATTTTTGTATGTCTCACAATCATTTCCTACTCTACTATTTAGATCCCCAACAAGGACCAACTTTTCCTTTTTCATTGTGTCAGTTGCTTTTTCTAAAGCCTCAAAAAATTCCTCCACTTCTACCTTAGTAGAACCTTCTGTGGGGCCATAGGCACAAATAAGTCTCATTGTCCAGTTCCCCATTCTCATATTTGCCCACATTACTCTACTTGAGACTGACTGCCATTCAAGAAGATTAGCCTCGTATTTTGTGTTGAATACTATGGCTACTCCTTCTTTTCCTTGATTGTCATTGCCTGAATATAACATTTTGTATTTATTGCTCAGAAAGATCTCACCAGTTTTGGTCTTTTTTGTTTCAGTCACCCCTATTATGTCGATCTGGTACTTATCTAATTCCTCAGCTAGCTCCATTTCTTTGCCATTCAGGCTTCTTATGTTGATAGTACCGATCTTTAACTCTGGTGATGTTGAGTTGGGGTTTGTTTTCAGATTTGTTCCAGTAGCTGACTTTTCGCTGTTCGCCCTGGTTCCCTGGCGAAAACAACGGGGGCCTTGTTTAACCGGGCGACACCCCAGCCGGCATGAAATTTTGTCATGTTGTACCATCATTTTTTATTTTGGTTTAACCAATAAGAATACAATTTGGTCGGCTAAATTCCAAATTGCCAGCCCATCCTCGTTCGTTCAGTATCAAAGTAGATACCCAACAGGGTGCACCACGAGAAGGTGAGGATTGGACATTAGGTCAGAAGCCCTGGTCAGTTCTCCGCATTCCTTTAAAGGCTATGTGGAGGTCTCCTCTCAGTTATACAGCTTTGACCCTTAAGCACCCCATCAGAGAAGAACAAGAATTACAAATAATTAGCAATATATTTATAAACAATGGTTATAGCAAAAAATACCGTCAGTAAACTTCTTTGTAAAAAATGCAAATAATATAGATTACAGCAGAATATTTATAGCCATCCCATACATTAAAGGGTTATCAGATAAAATAACTAGAATTGACACCATCACAGTCTTAATGCTACTTTTAAACCACCTATAAAATTAATAAACATATTCAGCTCCTCATACTTACCTGATATTGATGAAACTGGATGCACAATTCCTATCTGTTAAAAAAAAAAAAAAAAAAAAAAAAAAAGACATTAAATGTAACAGTTTTGGTAAAGCAGGCTTCTCAGTTCATGCTCTTAACACCCTACATCAAATTGATTGGAAAGGTACCTGTTCCTTGCATCATACATAAACCTGGTATGAACGCAAATTTAAAGATGCCTTTGAATTTTTTTTTATTACTTATCCAAATCTAAACAATAATGTTGGCATAAAATCCCAAGAATTTGAATGACTCTCATTCAGCCCACTAAGTTCAAGTTCTCCAGCAACCCTTACTTTAGGATGCTAAGCAATAATTTATGCCCTTATCGGCCAGCTTTCTTAATGATTTGTAACCAAACGGATAATAATAATAACTGGCTATGATGAACCTTACTACATCTAGCTTTGATGCAAGTTTTTTTTTTTCACCAGAGGTCAGGCTAGTAGTAATAGCCCCTGTTATGGGGCTATCTTTAGCTCTTATTGTGATTTTAGCATACTCTGTAGATTGTAAGCATAGCTTGTTTCTTTGTATATATATATATGTGTGTGTATACTCCAATGATGATGATGACCTTGATAGGAAGATCAAAATGTCAGGTGATTATTTTAGTTTATATTAAACTGATGTTTTACTATAACACAGTAGTTGTTTCCATAATTTTTTAATAATGAATTCTGAAAATGCAAATTGTCTAGGCGGATACATGGTATCACTGTAAAAATATTTAAGTCCGTTAAAATAAATACATGAAATACAATTACATAAAATCATATTATGAAAGAATTCCTGATATCTAGTTCTTCTTCCCTTCACGTATTAGGCCTAGTGGCCTGTTATGGGGCTATCCTATCTTTAGCTCTTCTAAGCCGTACCCGTCCCGAGGATAAGGTGGCTAGCCCTATGCCTCCCAGTGTGTCCTATGTCTGTAGATGAATGTGTTCAAGGCCATTTTGTCTGCTTGCGGGAGGAAAAACCCCAGATAAACTAGGGAGAAAACCCTGCAGTCCACACCCAAGACCGGCTAACTTGGCTATGTCTGAGAAAGATCCTTAAGCTCCTCATGTCAGCGATGAGAATTGAACCCAGGACACTCCTTTCCCAGGCAATGGTTGCGAAGCGCATAGCCACTTGGCTAATCACGCGGACCTGACATCTAGTTCTTTCATGATATTGTACAGTTATAATATTTAAGATCTTATAAGGAATATTTTTATACACTTGGTTGATTTTTACTCATTTTGTCTGATTTTTTTTGCTCTCTTTTTCTTGTAAATTACATTTTTCTGTTTCATTCCTAGTCAAATGGCATCACCAGGTATAACAACCATGATTAATGGTAAGAACAGAACATTATATATACCATCTGTACCATCTATTGAAGAGCGTACAAGGCCTAATCTCAAGAAAACTTTCAAAGGTATGCATGTCATAATTAATTTGTATATTAATCTTTCAGAAGACGTCAGTTAATATAAATTCCAGTGTATGTAGATTTATTTTGTGGGTTTATTTATCTACTTGAATTTATTGTGTACATTAAGGAAAGTGCAATCTTTTTTGTGTGCTCTCGTTAATGTATGCAACATATTTTCTACTTCTAACATGGTTAGAAGCAGAAACCTCTTGCATGTCCATAAGCTTCCACTATTACAGGAATAATATCTTTGCTTGTAATGCTTTGCAGCACTGTGTCATATAATGAGTAACTCTCTGTCTATGCTTTAAAACTTGCTACTGTTTCTTCTTAGCCAAATTGCTGTTAACTATTTCACATTATTGTTGATAACTAATACAGTGAACTCTGTGTTATCCAAATAGCCTGGGGAAACAGCATCTTCAGATGGTGCAGTTTCAACAAGTAGAGCCTACCCCAGAATGATGCTTTCCTATAACACATGAGCATGTGCTAAAGTTTTGCTATTGTGTGTCAAATATGTTAATTATTACAGAATATGTCATCATCAACATCAAATTCCTCACATACCATTAGGGGGTGTACAGGATATTATGATAGTATGTAGTACTATCATAATATGATGAAAAGTTATATCATTACTAACTTCCTGTTTACAATTTTCCTCCAAATTAATCTGCGAAGACTTCAGTTTATCAGATGTTATATTTCTCTCTCCTAAAGCACTTTTAACAGTACCAATTCATATGGGTCTTTTTCCTACCATCTGGGAAAAGCTAACCTTTCCCATTCTGTTTAAGTGACCATACCACTTGAGATCATCTCTACTAACACATTCCTGAATGCTAACAATGTCAACTTCTTTTCTAACATACTTATACTACCATTGATGCCATCTGTTCACTCTTCTAATCAAAAATATAATTGATTTTTTTTATAGTTTTTGCCTTATAACTATTAGAGATAAAGGTAGATGCAAAAACTATTAAAAGAAATAATCAGTAATTACTGTCGTTATAACCTGCCTCAAGAAGAAATTATCAGAATTTGTATTCCATATGGGGAAAGGACTTCAAGAAAAATCAGCAAGACTACTTCAACAGATTAACTTACAAGTCTCTTTCTGTCCAGTTCGCAAACTTAATACCTTCCTTATCTTGCATCCCTGCTCTTGAAGCTTATGTTATTATGGATATTAAGAACATCAGGAATACATTTTGCTTAAAGAATCCAACAAATCTGGTTTATTAAGCCATGCATTATCTACAAAACACAGGATTCAGTGGGACAAAACCAAAGGATTACACAAAAGTTATCTTCTGGAAAGACTGTACGTAGAAACCTGAACAAACGCAATTTCCTAAAACTTTCTCAATTTTAGTAAGTTATACTGAATAATACTCACCATTCATGTGTTCCTTAATTTGTAATTAATTTTTTGTTTATATTTAAAAATTATTTAAATTATTTTATTATAATTTATTACAATAAAGATGGAGAATAGCTCCATCTGCATTAATAGATGTTAATGCAGATGGAGATATTTTTCTGCAGCCAATAGTGCACATAATATCATGTGCTTTCAATTGAATTGTTGTTCTCTTTTTAGTGTTTTCCTAAATATAATTGTATTGATAATGGCGAAACTTAGCCAAAAATTTTACAAATAAAGACATTTAAATTTAAACCCAAGTGATTCTGCTAATAATATTTTATTATTATTATTTTATTCACATAATTGATACACAGTCAAAACAAGATATCATATAAATAAAAATTTGACTAGTGATATAGAACAATTCAGATTCTACGCAAGAATTTAAGAATAGTTCGTCAGGTAGCGTCGTAAAATATGGACTGTTCCAAGTAATGCTGTTTTTTGTAGGTCATATGGGTCACTTCATTGATTTTTAATTGCAGTAAATACTTGGTAGCTTCTTTGAAGTTGCACGAAGTGCACCGATAACTATTGGGATGACTTTGGTGTGTTTAAGCCACAGTCTGCCAACTTCAATTGCCAGATCTCTATATTTAGTAATTTTTTCCAATTCTTTGTTGTTAATGTTGTTATCACCGGGTACTGCGATATCAATAATCCAAACTTGTCGATGTTCGATAATTGTGATGTCAGGTCTATTGTGTTCCAAATGCCAATCAGTTTGTATTCTAAAGTCCCAGAGAATTTTTGCTTTTCGTTTTCCAGTGCAGTCTCTATTTTATGCTGCCACCAGTTATCAGCAGTAGGAAAGCCATATTTTTTTGCATACATGCCAATGAACTATTTTGGCCACTTGATCATGGTGGTATTTATAGTCAGTTTGAGCTATTTTGCTGCAGGCACTGCTTACATGTTCTACCGTCTCATCTTTCTGATCGCATAATCTGCATTTGCTGTTATTATCGATGTTCAAAATTTTTGCTTTGATTGCATTAGTTTGTAATGCCTGTTCTTGAGCTGCTAGAATAAATCCTTCTGTTCTTTTTTAATGTATCCGTGTTGTAGCCATTGCCATGTCTTGTTCACGTCAATTTTGTCCTCAGTATCTCGAAGAAATTGGCCATGCAAGGGTTTATTTTTCCAGTGCACATATTAGATGTTTTGTTGTTCCTTTTTGTAATCGGATTTGTTTCCTGTTGCTTTTAGAAGGCCCTCTTGCATAATTATTGAAGCATTGGCTCAGAGCTATTGTCGATGTAATTTCTTAAACCAATTTCTTCTTCTTCCACAGTCTGTCTCACTTGCAGCAAACCCCATCCACCTATTCTCCTCGGTAGGTACAACTGGTCAACATCACTTCATGGATGTAATGCATGATGCATAGTCATTAGTTTGCTAGTTTTAAGGTCTAGTTTGTCTAGGTCTTCTTTTTGTCCAATCTATTATGCCAGCTGTGTTTCTTTCCAATTCTTTGGAAAGAAACATAGGATCACTGGTATAGCCCAAGAATTCATTGCTCTAATTGTGTTTAATCCATTTAGTTTTGTTTTCAAAATAATTCTAACTCTTTTGATGTATTCTGATGCTGTCTGTTGTTTAACTTTTGAGTGGAGAATATCATTGCCTTCTAATATTCCTAGGTATTTATAGTGTTCGTCAGCATAATTGTTTTTATATATTTCTCTTGATCAAAATTAAAACTGCTAGTGTCATTAATTTTTCCTTGTTTAATAGATAAAATTGCACATTTATCTAAACCAAATTCCATTTTGATGTCCTGACTGAAAATACAAACTGTGTTTAATAAAGAATCTATTTGCTGGGCCGATTTTCCATATAACTTCAAGTCATCCTTATACAACAGATGGGAAATTTTAATATCACATTTAGGAATTTCATATCCAAGTTTTATTTTCTTCAGAATCATAGACAAAGGTATCAAAGAAATGTTGAAGAGCAATGGTGACAAGGAATCACCTTGGAAAATTCCATGTTTATTGCTGATATCTCCAAATTGTTCATTATTCACTATTAATGTTGTTTTCAATGATTTCATAGCAGCAGCCAGAAACTAACGTATGTTTTTGCTAATTCCAAATATTTTTAGTGATTTTAGGATCCAGGAGTGTGGGAGGGAATTGAATGCTTTCTTGTAGTCTATTCATGCCAAGTTTAAGTTAGTTTTTCATCTTTTTGAGTTTCTGAGAATCATTTTATTAATAAGGATCTGGTCTTTTGTTCCTCTAGATTTTTGAAAATTGCCTTTTTGTTCAATCAGATAAATCTGATTAACTGATAAGTACTGGTATATGGAATTTGCTATGATTGCAGTGAACAGCTTAAGTATAGTTGGTAGGCATGTTATTGGACGATACTTACTTGGATCTGCATCCTTATCCATATCTTTCATGAAGAGAAAAGTGCGCCCAGATATTATCCAGTCTTCCACTGAGCCTGACTGCAACAAATAATTAAATTGTTCTGCCATTCGATCATGTAGACTGGTTAGATGTTTTAACCAAAATCCACGTAGTTCGTCTTTTCCAGGTGCACTCCAGTTTTTTTAATTTTCTAGCTTGAGCACTGACCATTTCTTTAGTGATAATGACATTTTGCATTTGTTTTTGTTTCATTTCTGATTCTATTTCCTTAATCCATGAAGCATCTTTATTGTGTTCAATAGGATTATCCCAGATTGACTTCCAAAATTTGAGTGTTTCTTCTTTTCCTGGTGAATGATTGTATTTCTCTGGAGAGACTGAAAGAACTGACGTTGGTTCTGTCGAAATTGCATATTTTGTATATATTGCTTTATTCTTGCTTCATATCTTTTAATTTTCTGTGCAGTCACTGTAATTCTTTGTTTCAGCTCTTGATAACTTCAGCAATTGTTTTGTTGGCCAAATTATATATGTTAATCAGTTTGTTTTTGATGTCATTATTTTTCAACCGTCCTTCTTTAAAACTCTTTAAGTTACTTAGATCAGCTCGAAGTTTGTTGACCTTTCATTCTAACCAGATTTTCCATTGTGCAGATTGTTTCATCCTCGACTTTCGGTTTGCAACCAAGCTTCACTGAAATGATATAGGCCAGTGGTGTTCAACCTTTTTTACTACGTGAGCTACTTTTCTATAAAACGTTATTCGATGATCTACTCTCTTATATATAAGTTATTCGGCGATCTACTCTCTTATATAGATCACGTTCCCCCCAGCCTGATATCTGATTACGCACAAATAAACAACTAAAAAAAAATACACAACTAAAAACTTTATTTGTGTATTTAAAAATTTATTTATTACTTTTAATTATTTTAATACAACAAAAAAAAAACAAATATATTGGAATAAAATATTTATTTCTCTATTTTTGAAAACCAAAGTTAGAAAAAATAACAGATTGATTACAAACTCACAAGTTACAGGAAATGCTGGTTGATTAAAAAAAAAAATTGTTAATGTGAAATTTGGCATTGTTTGGACCTCGCAATATTTTCATGGTCAAGTTGATATGAAGAAGTGGCCAATCGTAGACAATCATCCAAACAATCATTTGTAATTTGGTTTCTTAATTGATTTTTTATGACGGTCATATTTGAAAAAGCGGATTTTGACAAGTATGTCGATCCGAAACACGACAGAATTTTTTGCGCAATATCAGTTAATATTGGGAATTTTTCATGTGCATACTTCCAAATGACTTCATTGTTTATTGATTTTAAATGTAAACTATTCTGAATGTTTATTATCTCAAGTTCTACTTCAGGCTGGTTTATATCAAACAGCCCACTAATTTTATTTGAAATTTCTGTGATGTTCAAGTTTTCTTGAAATGGATTATTGATAAAAGATACAATCATTTCAGTTTTATTAAAATCTATAAATCTTGAATTTATTTCTTCCTCAATTAATTCTATTTCATGAATAAATTCTTTTAAATCATAGCGAAGCATTTCTTGATTTTGTTCAAAAATTTTTAATAAATATGGGAGATGTCTAAATTTGCAGTCATTTATATTTTTCTTTAATAAAAGTAAGTATTGTTGGAAAGTTTTTATTGAACTTAACATGTCAATTAAATTTTTATCTCTACCTTGTAACTCTAAATTTAAATTGCTTAATTTCGTACAGAAATATACTAAAAATGATAAGTGTAACAATCATCTTTTATCACTCAATTGTGGATAAACATCTCCTTTTTCATCAAGAAAAGTTTTGATATCGTTAATTAATACAAGAAATCTTTCTAAAAATTGACTTCTGCTTAGCCAGCAAACATTATTGTACAACAGAAGTTACCTATCATCATCTGCCTGTAATTTAAATAACCACTGTTGCAGGGCTTTTCCTCGAACAGAATTTACAATTTTAAATGTAATATCCAAAACATCTTTTGTGTTTAATCTTTTACTACACAGTACTTGTTGGTGAATAATACAGCAGCATGTTAAAAAATCTGGATATTTGTCATCGTTTTTACATAATGAAATGAAGCCTGATTTATTACCTATCGCTGCAGGAGCACCATCAGTAGTAATAGACACAAGTTTAAAAAGAGGAAGTTTGTGTTGTTTCACAAATTAGACAGTGGTTATCCAAAAAAAATTGATCCATAAGATACTTTTCTGTGACTGCCCACAACAACAATCTGAGTTAATACGTTACAAATCCACCATAACCATTCCTTATGCGGGGACAGGTTCTAAAAAGATTGCTACACTCCTCAAGTCACATGAAATACGAGTGACTTTTAAAGATTTAAAGACTGTCTGCCATTTTTTAAGATCTCCGAAAGACAGTCATACCTTCTTCAAATATGCTGGTGTCTATAACATTCCCTGTTCATGTGGATTAAATTACATTGGTCAGACCTCAAGAAGTTTGGAAATAAAAAAAAAATTAAAAAAAAAAAGAACTCGTAGGAGATGTAAACAATAACAGAGAAGACAATTCTGGGTTAGCCCTTCATTTCTCGAGGACAAACCATACCATCGAATGGGACAAAAGCTCCATGCCCTATTTAGCGGAAGATTTCTGCTCCCGTTACATAAAAGAAGCCATAACAGTCATCTGTTCTAAACACAACCTCAATAGAAACCAAGGATTAATTCTAGTTGATATTTGGAAGATCATTAGATCATTAAGCATGCCAGAGTTAAATGTCGCTGCTAATTACAGAATGTTCCCGCATAACAGCAGTTGACATCATACATGCTCCATACATTTGATGTACATGTTCTTCTGTATTTGTAAAAAATACAATTGTGTTCAGTTCATTCCTTCATGAACAGTTTAATGTTTAAGTTGTTTTGTATCTCTTTTATTCACCCTGAAGAAGCCAAACAGCTAAGGGCGAAACTTGTTGGTATTTCTTACTTAGTATCAATTAAAATCCTTCCGCCAGTATAAAACCCAGTTTATGTCAGTTTTTCTTACTTGAGATTTTGCTATTTCTGTCTTAAAACTACCTTTATGTAATGGAACTATCTTACCCTCTTTCCATTCCCTTGGAACCTTTCCAGAGCTGAGACACATGAATTGACAGTGTATCACAGATGCACTGTCAATTCATGTGTGATACAATGCAATGTGAATACAGCTGTGTTACTTTTCAATATGTTAAGTACCATCAGTTCATCTCTCTCTCTCTCTCCATTCTTTTGTGAGCCTCTGTCACATCAATAACTGCAAAGTTTTCACCTGGATGATACACCCTTGCAAAGTGAGCACTTAGTTACTCATATTCTTCTGCTTCTATCACTTTCCTACCATCAGCACTAAGTCAAGTTATTCTTCCATAATCATTCTTTCTCACACTTGCTATGTAGGGAAAAACTTTTGGATTTACTTGAGCCTGCTTAGCTAATATTCTCTCATAATCTGATTTGGCCTTCTTTATCATACTATTCACCCTTCTTACTTGCACTTTGTACTTCTCATGAGTATTCTGATCACCTTTTCTTAATATTCCTTTCACAATGTTTTCTTTTTCTTTTTGCAGCTCTTGCTTTATATCTACTCATCCACTTAACCTCCACTTGATTTATATTCTTGACCATTGTTATGCAGTCTAATACTGCCTCTCTCAAACCATAACTGACTACTTTCCATGCACTACTGACATTCATTCCTTGTAGCTTTTTATTCTGTGGCACTGCTCCATGGTGCCACCTAAGTTTGTCATCATTGCTGGCTTGTCCACTTAACCCCTTTCTTGACTGAGAATTACACTTATTGAGCACCAGTACAAGATACAAGACTGCATATTCACTTTCCTTGATTGGAGGTAGAGCTGCTATTGTAGTTATAGATAGATCTTCTGATGATATTGCCAGATCCAACACTCTAAAACCCTTCCATCACTTGCTATTTCAGGTAATTATTCTTGAGTAACTGTATAAATACTATTTCCATCTTGCTATGTGCCTTTTCCAATCTATATCCTCATAGTTGAGGTCTCCCATGAGAATTGCTCAGCCTGCACTCGTTGTGCTAATCTGCTAATGAATGACATCCACATCTTCCTCTAGATCCCCCCCCCAGGTCTATAGCAGCAACAACAAATCTCACCCAGAAAACCTCAAGTGAACCATCTTCCTGACATCTACAGTTCTTCTTAACTCCTATTTTTGTTGGTTAAAGTTCTTCATTAATAATCATTATTAATGAAGAACTTTATTAATAATGCTTCATTAATATCTATCATTAATAATACCTCTCCTGCTGTCTATTCCACTATCTTCTCTGAAAATACAATATCCCTTACCTTTTATCTCTGTAACTACATCATTCTCTCAGTCAGGTCTTGCTGATGATTTTTTGGCCAAGTTGAGGTGGCCGGTGCCCAAACCTTCTCTCCTTTAATCTGATACTTCTGGCATTTGTGTACATGCATTTCACCATCCCCTCAGGTAGTTACCCTTGCATAATGTTATTTCCAGTCCATTCAGATTCATAACCTGGGAAACTGCACACAGGTACATGATTACCTGGCCACCCCTAAGACAAATAAACCATTCCAATGTAGTCTATCATATACAAGTGCTTTCATCCATCAAATGGTGTGCACCAAAACTGCACACCATTCCTTCTGCACAATCTTTTCATTGACTCATTAGCGATTATGGTCCTTCTTAATTCTGTCCTATCATACCAAGGCAGTAGACTCGCAATATTTGCTTTCTTACTCTTCATTTTAGCTTCTTTCAACAGCTGTTTCATATCCTATCTCATTGCATATTTTGCAATGATGTAAGATATGAAACAGTTCTTGCTTTTCAATATCAACAGGTTCTTCTGTAGGTTTTGCAACCTTTCCTGTGCAAAAAAGGTTGCATTGATATTTATTATTATTATTGCGTGACACCTCCAAGCAGTCCAAAGATTCGTCGAGGAAGGGCACCAGCTCTACAACTCTCCATATCCACCACTCAATCCACCAACTACAGCAGCAAATTGCAACTACCATCATCATCTGCACCAACACCATCTAC
This sequence comes from Typopeltis vanoorti, assembly GCF_054136105.1. NCBI lineage: Eukaryota > Metazoa > Arthropoda > Arachnida > Uropygi > Thelyphonidae > Typopeltis > Typopeltis vanoorti. Next base: position 85,814,068 of record NC_143553.1, read on the forward strand.
TGCCCATCACCACCACTCGTATTTTCACAGACAATTACAGACATCCATGCCCATGGCAGGATTCAAGCTCACAGTCTTTTGGCTGGAGAGTGAATACACTAACCACTCAGCAAACCAGGGAAGCAATTTATTTTGCTTTTAATTTATTTATATTTATATTATTTTTTAAATTTATTTAATTATTATTTAATTTATTAAAAGCATTAATTCTAAGATACAGATTTACAGAGGAGCACCAAAGATATGATGAAATTTAGGAAATTAGTACTAAAATGGAAGTAATAAAGAACAACCAGAAAAAAAAATTTAAAAGATTCTTCTTATCTATTTATGGAAAATCAAGTGGAAGGCATTGAGTGTTGAATAGTAGGGAGATATTTGTCAAGTTCAGCTCTGCAAGAAAAGGCAAAGTAAGAAGCTGAGGATTGGCTTTTTGGTGGATAATGATGCAAGAACCATCTGAGTACAATAGGAGTGGTGGTGATGCGTGTGGTATTAGACAAAAGTTATGACCAGTAGCTTTGGCAAGAGACTAAAAAGCATGACTGCCATTTAGACATAAAGCATGTTTTGTGTTTTGAGCCATTTTAAAATCAGTTTTGGATGTGTCAATAGTTTGCTTACTCATTTTGACTCTGGTATAAATAGTAAAGGAAGGTAGCAATTTGGACAAAATCCAGTTATGGTAATGCTCAGTTATTTTGCTTGGATAAAAACTTTAGTTTACTATTACTAAAATTTTACAATTCAACGTTTTGATCTTTATGTCAAGGTCATCTTCTGGAGCTTACAAATATACACAGGAAACAAGCTATACTACAATCATACTGGTTCGTTAAAGACACTGACTAACCACTACCACAATTGTTGGCCTGACCTCTGGTGAAGAAAAAAAAAAAAAAAAAAAAAATTATACATCAACGCTAAAGTCCTATTATTTGTGTTGTCTACTATATACATATATTAACATTATATTAACATCATTCCAGCCAGTTGGAGTGGAATGGTTTCTAATAATAGCAGATTGGCTAGAGTCCTGACTTGTGTTGAATCTTTCAAATTAGGTTGGCTGAATGTGTGCCATCCAGATCCTTGGAATTTTCATACCATCTTTATTGTTGATATTTGGGTGGTTTATCAGGATTTCGCAGGATTCTTTAAATTTTCTTTCGTACCATGTTTTTGTGCAGTGTAAGGAGCAGGTGCTTTTCCAGTTGATTTGGTGTAAGGTGTTGAGTGCGTGGTCTGAGAGGCCTGCTTCACCATAATGGTTATATTTAATGTGTCTAATGTGTTCTTTTTTGCATATAGGGATTGTCCGTCCTGTTTCACCAATGTACGGTAAGCTACAGGTGCAGCGGATGCAATAGACTCCAGGATGTGCTAATGGGAGGAGAGGGTCCTTAGAGGAGCTGAATATGGTTTTAAGTTTAGTGGGTGGTTTAAAGGTGGCATTAAGGTTATAATGTTGTAGGATTTTTTTTTTTTTTTTTTTCTTCACCAGAGGTCAGGCCAACAGTTGTGGTAGCGGTTAGTCAGTGTCTTTAACGAACCAGTATGATTGTAGTATAGCTTGTTTCCTGTGTATATTTGTACGCTCCAGAAGATGACCTTGACATAAAGGTCGAAACGTCGAATTGTAAAATTTTAGTAATAGTAAACTAAAGTTTTTATTCAAACACGGTAGTTGTCTCCATAATTTCCAAAAATGCATTCGGATCACCGTGCAAGCCTAAAAGAAAGGGCTCAGTTATTTTCTTGTATAGCTCGGCATTTCCATACCAAGAATTGCTTCGATGATTCATTCAGTGCAAACGTTTGGGTGATAAGTACAAAAATAATAGTCTGACAAAGAAATAAGGTATTGAAGTTTGCAAAGATTGTCCCAGATTATATATGAATGAAATGGCTGTGAGAGTGTTCCTCTGCTACTCCCACTACTCACTTGACTTCTTCCTTATGAATGATCCTTCCTTTTTGACAATTCAAACCACAATCTAGTGTTGGAGAAGAGATCAGCATTAGATTGTGATTTGAATTGTCTAAAAGGAAGGATCACTCATAAGGAAGAAGTCAAGTGAATAGTTGGTTACAGGCATGTGAGTAATTTGTATAAGATTGGTTATAGCAAATGTTTTAGCATCCCTCCTACATTTATAAACAAAAATCTATCTGGAATAGTGAATATTGAAATATGAGAAGAATGATGTCCCAATTGGAAAAGTTGGACTAGAGAAAATCAGTATTTAAGGAGAAGGAATCAAAATGTTCAATGGTTTGTGACATTGGGAAAGTGACAGAGACAGTAGATGAATTTCAACCAAAGAATATCAGAAAGGAAAGATTCTAAGTAGGAATATCTAACACATTACAAAAGCACAAACATGTGCAGAAATATTCTTTTGTGACAGAAAGAATTGAAGAATGTTTGTTTGGTGAGACGAGTAGTGCTCGGAGAGCTGAAATTTCAGGGTTTTGGCAAACTGAAAATGAAAGTGAACATTGTTGAAGATGGAATTAATTAAGACCACATATATCTGTGAAACAAATCTGGAGGCCTCTAGGACGATTGCTTTTAATCATATGTGCTGCACAATGTTTACACTCTTTGATGGCTATTAATAGTCAGTGTTCCACACTTCATTACTAGTTTGGTATTTTTCTGTATTTTTGGTATTTTCTGTGAGAGTGTTCCTCTGCTACTCCCACTACTCACTTGACTTCTTCCTTATGCATGATCTTTCCTTTTAGACAATTCGAACCACAATCTAGTGTTAGAGAAGAGATCAGCATTAGATTGTGGTTTGAATTGTCTAAAACATTACAAAATATCTAATGAATATCTAACACATTACAAAAGCACAAATATGTGCAGAAATATTCTTTTGTGACAGAAAGAATTGAAGAATGTTTGTTTGGTGAGACGAGTAGTGCTCAGAGAGCTGAAATTTGAGTTTCTCTCAGGAGAAGTCAGGTGGTTTTGGCAAACTGAAAATGAAAGTGAACATTGTTGAAGATGGAATTAAGAGCACATATATCTGTGAAACAAATCTGGAGGACTCTGTGATGATTGCTTTTAATCATATGTGCTGCACAGTGTTTACACCCTTTGATGGCTATTAATAGTCAGTGTTCCACACTTCATTACTAGTTTAGTATTTTTCATCCAAGTGTTGGCTTAGTCAGTGTATCTGATGAATTGGATATCTTGTTATTCTGTAGATTATTTCAAGAAAATCTCCAGAACTAAGGACTAAACAACAAAACCAATTAATCATTATATGCCTGTTTTGTGAACATTAAATCAGAAGCGCTTTTCCAACCATATAGTTCCATTGTCACATCACCTCACCTCTCTTTCAAGAATTACTAACTGCAGGCCTGGTTGATAAAGAGGATAGTATATTCACCCAGCATACTTTGGGTTCAAATCCTTCTATGTGCATTGGATGTTTGTGAAAGTCTTATGTGAAAGATGATTTTTATCATTTAGCAAGACTCGTCATATCGATTACCAGCCTTTTATGGTTGGGATTCACATTAAAAAGCTAATAAAGAAAAAGGTGGTAATTTTAATTTTTTACACTATCATCCCATTCCTGTTTCATTTCTCTTTCTTACTATATATTACTATACTTATACCATTTATTATGTAGAATAAAAGGGTATACTGTCATTTTTATAAACTTAGTATTTAATATCTGTTTGTTTATGACCCTGCCTATCTATCAGAAATCAAGTCTTGATGGAGAAAGATGGAGTTAGATAACTTATGATTTACTGTAATTAGTTCTAATTACAGTAATATCACTTTAATATCTAGTGTAATAGAATTAGCAGAAATGTTGAAATATAAAGAAACATATATCTTCTGATTTATTCAAAGATTCATATAGAAGTTATTTCCTCAACTGATTTTTATTATAAAATTCTGTAATGTTTTTTTTTTTAAAGAAGTAGGCAGAACTCTTATGGTCCTAGCTTTTGGAAATTGTTAGTAGCCAATCTCTGTCCTCTTGTAAGCAACAGTAGTTGATATTAATCAAGGAGTTTTTAGTCTTTTGGCTGATGAGAGTTTGTGGAATGGTTTGAGGCTTGTAATCATTTCTAAACTGTGTGATTAAAACCTGAGCAGTCCAGGAGAAAAATTTCTACTTGCCTGTGCCAGAGATCAGCTAAATGTGAAAACTGATAAAAACTTCAAAAAAGTTTCTGTAGTTTATGAAAATCACTACGAGACTGCAGCACTTCTAATTATATTTTTACAGTTGAAAATCAATATTTGACCAAATATATCCATCATGTTCTATAAACTTTATTCCACTATAATACCATTCCTTGGGGGAGAGTTCTTGACTTCTTCAAAATTGGTGACAGTCAGGTAGCAGCAGGTGTTGGACTATATATCAGTTGCAGGAGAAGCTCTAATTTGAGCTCCTTAATTTTATTTTAGATCCAAGCTCTGCTACTCTAGCATTATTACTTTATACCGTATGATTGATACTTGCAGGAGGCTGACATTGATCACACACCATTCTGGAATCAGCTTAAAGTACACTGCATCCTCAGAAGCCTAACAAACATAAAACATGATGGAAGTTTTTTTTTTTTCCCACTTGGTTAGAACTATAATAAATTTAGTTTAATCCTTTATTCAAGTGTAAGCAAACAAAGTTTGCACCTGAGTATCTTCAGGACTGAGACAACTCATGGTAAAGGACCAAGCTCTCATCACTACTTGTCTTAGTATCTCCCATAATGCAAAGCACATCTCCTTGCAGACATGTATAATGCTATGCATTAAGGGAAGGGCTACTACCCAGACCAGTTTCGATCTCTATTGAGGTCTCGTCAGTGGGAGCCAGACCCGGAGGTGATGATACTAAGGTGGAAGCAATGGAGAAGTTATATTTATCTATACGAGTAGCAGCTACTAAAGTAAGTAGTGATGAGAGCTTGGTCCTTTACCATGAGTTGTCTCAGTCCTGAAGATACTCAGGTGCAAACTTTGTTTGCTTAGACTTGGATAAAGGATTAAACTAAATTTATTATAAAACATGATCTTGTTTTCAGAACCAATCTGTTATTATGAGTGGAAATACTGCTTCACCTGAGGTGAACCACTTATTCCATATATTGAGGTGTTGAATAGATTTGCTATTCTGCAGGTAAACATTTTACATCAAACATTCATTTCTTGGCAGGTGTTCTACAGATACCACACGTATACTACTATTTTACCTTCGCAATACTGAGTTTGTGTAATGGTCAGCAGGTACATTTATAATAGTGTCTTGGGATTGACTCTACAAATAAAATAAAATAAAAAATAAAAAAAACTACTCACCAGCTGTTGAAAATTTATTTATCACTAGGTTAGACTATAATAGATTTAGTTTAATCCTTTATCCCAGTGAGAGCAAACAAAGTTTGCGCCTGAAAATATCTTCAGGACTAAATATATAGTGTTGTACTATCTTATCCAGTAAGTAGTGCAACACCAAGGCAACTCGTGGCAAAGGTGGAGCAAGCTACCAGGCACTTCTAACCCAGTATCTCCCATAATGCAAAACACATTTCCTATGTGGATATGTATACTGTTATGCATTAAAGGGATTGGCCATCTACCCAGACTAGTTTCGACCTTTATTGAGGTCTCTTCAGTGGGAGCCAGGCCCAGAGCTGGAGATACCAGGGGCCTGGCTCCCACTGAAGAGACCTCAATAAAGGTCGAAACTAGTCTGGGTAGATGGCCAATCCCTTTAATGCATAACAGTATACATATCCACATAGGAAATGTGTTTTGCATTATGGGAGATACTGGGTTAGAAGTGCCTGGTAGCTTGCTCCACCTTTGCCACGAGTTGCCTTGGTGTTGCACTACTTACTGGATAAGATAGTACAACACTATATATTTAGTCCTGAAGATATTTTCAGGCGCAAACTTTGTTTGCTCTCACTGGGATAAAGGATTAAACTAAATCTATTATACTCACCAGCTATTTATTAACAGAACCAACTGGTAGCCACAATGGCTGAACTACACCTTTCATCATGAGTGTCACTTGGACATTCATGATATCTGACAGCCATGCTAGTGTACAAAACCCAGAACTTTCTCTTTTTCATCTTCTTCAATTCAAAAAATCGCCTTGCTTCAGTCTCTTGCATTTATGTTATTTTATTTATTTTTTATGTGACTCCCACCCATGAACAGTTGTAAACTTATAGGACATTAGTAGCATGGGTGAACTAAAGTTTTTTTTTCTGTTTATTTTTATAATTTTTTTTATATGTTCTATTCATGTTTTTTTACCAGGTCTGGAAAACCCTGCTCTAGAGACCAAACATGGAACCCTTTTCTTTTTTCAAGCCACTTTAGGCCTCCAATAAGTAGGCCGGAAGTCTCGCACTGGGCGATGAAATTCATCTTTTACTTAAAGATAATCACAAACATCCATGCCCATGGTGGGATTCGAACCCACAGCCTGTCAGTTGGAGAGTAGATACTAACCACTTGATTTTTCTGACTCCAAATACCTAAAATTTAAGTCATTTTCTCTGGAGATTCATTGTTCATAACTAGTTTCATTGATCAAGCTAATAGAAATGCAAACAAGGACCTAACACAAATTGTTCATATATATACAAGGTTATAAATAACCTTTACCATTCTCCCAGTACCATTGATTTTTTTCTTAATTAGTTATCCGTGCGAGTATACTGTGAAAGCCAACTCTCCTCTTGGTAACTCAGATTGTAAACTTTGTCTAAGTTTTCTTTTCTGTAGTATGTCATTTCCCCACTCAGTTTTGGCCTCATGTCCTGTTTGGATACAAATGGACAACTAAAATCAGAACAGTAATAAGGTGACTAGAAATCACAGAGATGACTGCTGTGGTTTGATTGCAGAACCAGTAAGAAATACACCTGATTACTGTTTCTGATCCAAACACCTGAAGATAAAATAATAATGGTATGCTAAGGTGTAGTCCAAGCAGAAAAATTCAGTCTGCCATAAGTGATTTGAGACAAAAACTTTACCTTCATGCTCACTGCACTTCACAAAAGTTTTTTTTTAATTTTTTTTAATTTATATATATATATATATATATATATATATATAAAGAAAAAACCCTCTACAAATATATATTCAACTTGGAAAGGGCCAAATGGAGCAAATTTTTGTTCTGCACCAACAGCAATCATGTCTTCTCACCTACTCCATTTGGTCAGCCCATGCATGCTTATTTTTCTTAATTCAGATGATACAATAACAAATGCAAAGATTAACCTGTCCTGGCATGTCTTTTGTATAGTTGGCCAAGTCTTATGGCTTCAAGATAGAGGATTGGAGTAGGATCATACATGCCGCTTTTCTTTCACCAGAACAACATTAGAAGAATCCCGAATGCATGAATAAACGAAGCCTTCCTGCCCTTGTGACACCCTACTTTTTCCGATCCCACCTTCCCAGTTGTTTTCAAATTTATTCACTTCAGAATTAATATAATTCCACAATCTTTACAGTTTCTCATATTTAGCCCATTCTATAAAGGAAAATAAAATTCAACTACTGAATTATTGTCGCATCCTCTCTTCAGTTTTCTTTGAAAATAATGGAGAAGGTCAGCAACAGTTTTTTTTTTTTTTTTTTTTTTTTTTTTTTTTTTTTTTGACACTTGGAAGGCCAACAGACCATTAACCACCAATATTAATTCCTCCACATTCTGTGCACAGCAGATCATCTATCCATGACTTTTACACACAAATTATGGAATGATTTGAAGAAACTCTTGTGGTTCCTCCAACATTTCCAGCAGTTGATTAGGTCTGGTATAAAAGCGTACTTAGCAAATTGCCATCTTCTGGGATGCCTTCCATCCACTGTGGCTGTGATGGTCAGTTTCTATAGTGGATGGTATATATTGGATAGTCTTCTCTTCAGATTTCTCCATCAATGTCAGAATTCCTCAAGGGTTTGTGCTGTACCTACAGTTCTTCCTATACATAAATGGCCTTCTCTCACCTGCAGTCCTATTCATAGTTTTCCTGATCACTCTGCTTATTATGCAGATCTTGTAATCACAAATGATACTAGCTTAAGAATCTCCCATAACCAAAAACCTCAAACACTGATCTCTTCTTTGAAGTTGACAAAGTTACTTCCCATTAAAGACCAACTTCAGTGCTTCCATGGCACAGTCCTCTCATATATCTCACACAAAAGGTCTTACTTCACCTCTACTAACTTTTGATAATATCCAGATCTTCGTATGCAATCAGATTTCTCCTCTTGGGCAGAAAAAATAAACAAATAAAGAAAATAAATGAACACAAAAGTCCTGTTGGAACCTGTATATTAACAGTGACATAACATACGGTGCAGTACATTTAGAAATCTGAAATATTCATTAACCTTTTATACATTTACCTAGTATAAAAATAAGCTGAGTTATTTAATGAAATTTACATTTTTCACTAAGTCTATTGTTAAGATATTTTCTATATAAAACTTTTTTTTTTTTAAATCCACTTTATTAAATTTTTATTAAAAATTATTACTCACATTTTACTTTTTTATATATATACACTCATCCTTTGACTTATGTCTGTTCGAGTTACATCCTTTCGAAAATACATCCGTGATCCCATAAGGGAATAAATAACATTTTCGGCTATACTTTCGAGCAAGACGCAAGCGAGCATAAGGTAAAGCATGCACAGTGGCAACAGCACTTTCAATAGTGACCTCCCTTGGCAGCCGGCATGTGTTTTCAACAGTTCCTCTGTTGATTTTGTGTTTGAGAAATGGGTTATTTGTGTATTTATCATTAAATATTTCGTGATGTTTTGTGTAACATGGTCCCTACATGCACAATTAAAAAATCTAGTGAAGAATCATTGAAAAAGAGGCGAGCAATTGATCTTGAAACGAAGTTGCAAGTCATAAAGCAACATGAAGCTGGTAAGTCTGCAATGTGATTGCACATGACTTCGGATGGTCTGATTGTACAGCGACAACCATTTTGAAAAATAAGGATAAAATCGTACAGGCTGTGAAAGGATCTGCTTCCATTAAATCGACGACAGTGGCAAAGCAACGACAAGGTCCTATCAGTGATATGGAAGTTTCAAAGCTCTTAATGCCTGTATTATGATTCTGTTATGGGTAATGTGGCTGAATATAAACTGAAACCATTTGTGATATGCATAGTGAGAATCCACGAATCTTCAAAAACATTAGGAAGCATACTCCCAGTTCATTATCGGAGCAATAAGAAATCGTGGATGACTCAAAAATTGTTTGAGGATGCCTTAATCAACTGTTATGCAAGTGAAATAAAAAGCCATTGTGTGAAAGAAAATGTAGAATTTAAAATTTTATTAATTCTAGATAATGCTCCAGATCATCTGTCTTGTACGTCCTATAGCAGTGATCTTCACCAAGTTCAAGGTCATGTTTCTCCCTCCAAACGCTACTTCATTGATCCAACCAATGGATCGGGGAGTTCTTGCAGTGCAGGCTTATTATCTACGGAGAACTTTTTCACAAGCCATTTCTGCTACTGAAGGAAATGACCAAACTTTCATGCAATTCTTGAAAAATTGAATATTTATCATACTATTAAAAATATTGCTGTGACTTGGGACGAAGTACATATGGAAAAAGACATTAAAAAGATTTGTGCATGATTTTGGAAGTTGGTAATAGTGGGCCTAGCAAACAATCTGAATCTCAAAATGAATGATGATGACATAATTAAACTCATAGAAAGTTTCCCCGAAGAATTGACCAATGAAGAATTGGTTGAACTGGAGGAACAACTGTTGCAGAAGAGGAAAAAGAGAAACAGGAAGAGGTAGTTAAACAATTTATAGTGAAGGGTCTTGCAGAAATGTTCTTTGCAGTTAGCGATGTTCTCAAAATGGCTGAAGACATGGACCCCAATGTCGAACGCTACTTAATAATAGAAACAAAAGTACATGATGCATTTGCTTGCTATGAACAAATTGATCATGAAATGAAGAAGAGGAATAAGCAAAGCAAATTGGACATTGTCATCAAAAAAAATAAAGGTTACACCAGAAGAGCCACAGCCTGATCGTTCACACAGGGAAGATAATGAAGATGTGATTGTGGAGGGAGATTTGTGTGATTATTCTCCTGTTTTATAGTGGCAGTAACACACAGTACAGTTTTATAAGTTTAAAATTTAAAATGACAGTATACGTATTATGGTTAAGTCCCTAATCCCTATAACTCTGTTGATTTAATGTATCAACTAATGTCCTGCCAGATGGAACAGAACCCGGATGTAAGTTGAGGGAGGACTGACTTGTGCAATAAGTTTATGCTTAATTAATTGTGTATTATATACTTAATTTGCTGTCTTATTTCAAAAACATTATTACACCATAAAATAAAAAATTAAAAAAAAGAAAATTAAATAATTGTATAATAGGTTGCTGTATTGGATTATTTTCCAGTGCCTATAGATTTTTTTCCAGTTAATTGTACTTGTTGCAAATTAGGTATTTTTAATAATTTATTGTGATATATTAAGCCTATTAGTGGTTATAATGATAATGATATTTATGGCTCTGGTAAACATAATATGTAATTAAGTTTTTAATATCTAAATTTCAGAACTAGAAATTGTAGATGGACAGGAAATTGTTGTTGCTCACGCAAATTCACCTTCATCCCTAATTTTCAAGTTACATTTGACTACAGCAATGGACAATGACTAATGTAATGAAACGGATTGTCTTTTGTCATTCATTTTCAGTAATTTATGAGGTACTGCTTATTTCTTACTTTTCTACAAAATAGCAGTCTTATGTACAAGATCATATTCGGAAGAATTTGTAACACTTGCATCTGTTTCTTTCATCTATATCATCTTAATAATTTAAATTATTTCTTTAACTGTTTGAAACATTTTAGTAAAACTATCACATTAGAAAAAAAAAAAAGTGCAAATAATAAATGAATTGTACCTAGAGTGGACTTGTATTTCTCTAAACAAAATAAACCACATGGAACTATATTTTATATCATGAAAAACTGTGTCAAAAAAAAAAAAAGATAATGATTAATGAAGAAATGTAAATAATTATTAAATATAATAATCATTAAAGAAAGGAGTTTAGAAATATCCAGTGAAACAAATGTTTCACCAAGTTCTTAAAAAAAAAAAAAGATTCTTGAGAAAAAATTAATACGAAGTAAGGGTATAGAATACATTGCAATTGGATAAATATCTAAATATCTGAATAGTATTTTCACTGATTGCTAGAATACCCATATTATTCTCAAAAATGAAAAAATTAAATACTAATGATTTCCATAATTAAAAAACCTTTCAAATAAAAGTTTCTAAAGATTAAACAACTTTCAGCATCCTTTTAAATGTCTTGTTATGCATAATTAATTGGACATCATAGTCCAGTTATAAGGATATCATAATATTTGGATTCTGTTAATGTTGTAAGAAACTTTTATAAGTTATTTTTGGCTGAAGATGAATTAGCAGATCTCATGTGGAGGTGGCAGGTTTTTCATTCCACATAACATGCAAACTGCTCAGACAGTACACATAATTAACAGAAATACTTGGATCTCAGAATACATGCAAGCCATCCAGTTTCTTCAGATTTGCCTTTAAATGTCTACATTTTGTATAGTGTGGGCCTATGTAAGCATAGACTATATATACAAGTACATAATTACAGTATATCATCATTTTTTTTAATACGATAATTCCATCCAAATGTACCAATGTACCATACACCTATGGTTCTTTGGGTAGATACAAAGTCAGATAAACCAAAATCTCTGCTCTGGAAACCATTATGATCTTTCTGTGGATTAAATCTTTCACTGGACATTTCAGTACTTAAGATGGTTTCAATGAATTGAGATTTCTGTGGGTATAAATTGTCCATTGTTATCTATCAATGATAACATACCATATTTTTCGACAGATAACGTGTACCCCAACATTTTCATCACTCCTTTTGATGTATAGATAAATTAGCACATATGTCAACTAGCAGTAGAGTTAGGAAGTACAGACAGAAGATGGAGGAATTCTTTAAAAGCGCATGCATTGCTAGCAGCAGTGGTCGATTTTTTTATATATACATCATATAAAGATATAGTTACGTGGATTGTATAAAGTTGGACTGCTGTAAGTGAAAACTGTGTTAGAAATGGTTTCAGTAAAGCACAAGGGAATGTAGTGGTGTCCGGTGACAATGAGTATGAAGCTGAAGAAATACCGTTAAATTACGTTAAAAACAAAATTTTTAATGCAATTGATTCTTTCAATATTGAGTCTGATGAAGAATTTTTTGGATTTGAATAGTGTATTGTTCAATAAATATTAAGTAATACTTCTACCCTAGTTTTGTTATTACATTTGATTTATCTCTCATGCCTTTCAAATGTATACTATGCATGTTCATTTTTAACGAATTTAGACTTTTTTTGTATAGATAATGCATTATCTATCGAAAAATACGGTATTAGAAAGAGAACAGATTTTTAGAAATCACTGTTAATAACTTTTTCTAATTTTGTAATTTAATCTGAGGATATTCATGACAGTATATATAAAATTAGTCATTAAACAGTTTTCTTTCTAAATATTTTGTTTATAATTCTTTCCTGATAAATAGGGTGATCTTATATGTAGAGTTAATTATTTCAACTAACTTGTTGCATAGCCAAAAATTTTAAATGAAGCTTTTATACTGAGTTTCAGGGATTTTCCTCCCCAGACTCAACCTCTTCATCCCACAAAATACACAACCCAGACAAGACAGAAGTTTTCACTTCTGTCTTGTCTGATTTTGCAATTACAAAGTCAGCAGGAGTTTTTCCATTTATATGCATGTGAGGAATGCTCTGCTAAATATCCCCTCCACATGGAGTACCTGTTCATGGTGGAGAAGACCTTCCAATGATGGTACTGCCCTTTTCATTCACCTTGTTTTTCTTTACTTTCCTTTCATATTCTTTGTTATACTTCTGAGTCTTTTTTTTTAATTCTGGTGTCTTCCATAGCATCATCACGGAAATCCAATGTACTGTACAATGTGACGTGGATATCTGGAGAGAAGGGGGGAGGAGCTGGTAGTCTTGCATTATTTTGACCTTGTTTCTACAAGAAGTGAAGTCCTGGATGGTTTGGCCAGGATCAGTTGATTAGTAGACTTTTCCTGCACGGATCAACATTGTTGCAGTAGGTCTCCTACCGCATGTTCCAGAGATGGCCCAGTGATATTGTTGAAATCTCATGTTAGAACCACTCAGAAAAACTGCTGTGAACGACATCAGTGTGGAGAATACAAATTATGATAACACTTCATAAAACACTCAACTGTTCTAGAGGTGTAATATCAGAATGGGATCCCCTAAATGTTCCAGATGAGGAAATATGTTCAGAGCTTTAAGATCAAGGAATGACAGGTATAAGGTTCATCCTTATGCATATGGACGGTTACTTGGTTCTGCACATCAGTAAAATGAGGATATCTCAGTCCTGTCATGTTCTATAATCACTAATCCACCAAGATGCTTCAATGTTAGAAATATGGGCATACCTAAACTCCCTTTCATGGCTCTACCATGCTTGCCCAATCTAGTAGTAAAGTGCGTGATAATAAATCATTCCTCTGCATGGAAACCTGAATGTGTGAACTGTGAGGGAGACTTTCCAGCCTATGTGCATGACAAAGGTGGAAAGATTTAAAAATAAATAAACATAGAAAGTGAACAGAATATCTCATATCAGGATGCAAAGAGGAAGCCAGCTACTAGAACATCTGTCTGGAAATCCTTTTATATGGTGAGGATGGCAGTTTAAAAAATATCAAATGTGACATAAACATGTATATCTATTCCACCATCTGATAATGTCATCATTATCAGATGAAGCATTCACAATTTATGACTGTGAATGCTTCTCTTTGGAGTGCATTAATTGACCAACCTATTACAGTCTCACTCCTCAAACAATTCCTAAATGATCCTGCTAAATGAGAGCTCACTTGTCAAGAAAATTATTATTATGACAAGAGCATTGCTGAAAGAACAACCACCACAAGATATCTCCCCCCAGAAAAAGAAAAGTGATTACTTCTTTATCCACTGAATGGAAATTAAACACTGAATAGAAATCCTGACACGATGGTGTATTAAATATTTTTCTAGATAAAGAGATGGACACTGGCTATCCACACTTCCCAAAACCAACTGACAAACTCAAGCCAGACAAAAGTAAGTTCTCAACTGCTTACAAATAAGATAAGTCTTCAAAGCCAAAAGAAGAGAAAAATTCTTAAAGTGGAACTGTTATGGATTCTGCTAAAATATTGATATCAAAGTTCTGCAGAAACACAAATCTATTTCTGTCTATAGAGACACTTAAACCCACTTAAGACCCATCTTCAAGCATTGCACTATTATTTGTAAAGGACAGAACTAGAGATAGACCTGCTCATTGAGGAGTTTGCTATCCTAGTAGGCAATCATACTCCTTTCCAGCATGTCCAACCAAATACTGCTCTGGAAGTGAGGTTTCTTATTACAGTACATTCCATGTATTTACTTCTGGTTCTGAGTGTAATTAGACTGACCTTGATGGGCTTATATTGCACCTGCCTCAGGCAATAGTTCTCATGGATGACTTTAATGAGCACAGTACTCAGTGGGGTAGTGCAAACATGAATAGAAAAGGCTTTATCACTGAGTGTATGCTTGACAGTAACTGCTCTCTTGCTTCTTAATAATGGATGCAATACCATCTTCCATAAGCATATCCATCATTCATATTCTGCGATAGATCTTATAGTCTTCCTATCATTCTTCCACTGCTCATATGGAATGTCAGTGAGATTTATATATATATATATATATATACATATATATATAGAAGCAATTATTTTCCTGTGTTTTGCACTATACCTTCCAGGAACCATGCTCTTCTACAGACAGACCCCCATATGGGAAATTGATCAGGCTGACTGTAATATATTTTCTCATCTTGCAAAATTTAATGTTGAGGAAATCAGCAAGATAGCTAATGAAGAAGTGATGTCAGAGTAGCAACAACTGCAGTTCCAAAACCGTCATATTGATTTCCACTCTTTCCAAAGCCATGGTAGAACACTGAGTGCTAAACAGCCAAAAAAAACAAGACAGAGTATGGGATGTGTTTTAGAGATATCCTACCCACATCAAATCTCATACCTTTTAAATGTGTTAATACCAAAGCATGTTACATTAGATGTCAGAATCAAAAATAATCATAGATTGAGTTTACATCATCTATGAATTATACAATCAGTGCAAAAAGAATTGTATGGGATGAGATCTGGAAAATGAAACAAATATAAATATATATAAAACACTATTCTTCTACAGTGGAATATAATGAATGTGTAGTTGCTGAACCCAAAATGATTGCAGGTACTTTAGGGGAAAAACTTTAGAATCTCAACAACAGCTTCCTATCCACTTGAATTGTGGATACTGAAAAAAAAAATAAGAAGAGAAACAGCAACTCAAATTTTCTACAAATAGGCAAGACCTATGCAATCAGCCATTCATTAAGGAAGAACTAAAAAGAACACTTCTCTCTCTCTCTCTCGTATGCCAGTGCAGTAGGGTCTTGATGACATCCATTATGAAATGATACTACATTTCCATCATCTTCTAGGATTCTCCTCTTACTATACAGCAGAATACTTGCTGAGGAGGAGTTTCAGACTCGTCCTCAGGATTCCTCCTTCAGACTCTGGAAACAAGATCTTCAGGCTGAACGTCTTGTTTTGGCAGAGGTTTAGCCTGTTCCACTGCCTTCGGTACTTAACATTCTTGTAAAGTATCCACTTTTCATCACTGGTGACTACACAAATCCAAAATGGAGATTGAACCTCTCGAGAATGAAGAGCAGTGTAGATGTTGATATGGTGTTCAATTGTTGTTCATCAGTTTGTGAGGAACCTCCTTGCCGAGCTTAGACACTATTCCAAGTTCTTGCAAATAGCAATGGATGGTCGATGATGATGAATTAAGATCTTTTGCTGACTCTTCAATAGTTGCATTGGCATTTCTTGCAATAGTGGCTTTCAGCATATCATAATTGAGAGAGACAGGGTGCCCAGAGTGAGGGGAATTTTTCAAGCTAAAGTCCCCTTGTCGAAATGTTCGCACATCCAAAACATTATTGCCATATACTTCTTGTACATTTTTTACATTGTTAGCAGCATTGTTGCCTTTTTTTTGAACTCATAAAGCATGATGTGCCTAATGTGCTCTTTATTGACCTCCATAGTAATAGACGGTTATTTAAACAATAACTTATGTATAATGTTTTTGCAAGGTGGAATTCCTTAGAATGAGGCTGCCTTGGTAGTATGTATAAAACTTTACAAATTCATGTTTAGACAAGCTGAGACATGTTTGAACAAGTACAGTATAAAAAACATTACTTTTGGGATGATCTCCCTTTTACAAACTCATTTTGACAAGCACAATGAATACCACTGTTATGAACCCACTTTTATATTTTATCTCTCACCAACCTCTCCAATACCTTAACTACAACTCCAAAGATTGGCCTCTAATATGTTGCCTTACCCTTATCACCACTTTTGTGAAGTGGAACAAGACTCTTCCTATCTTCTGAACTTCAAGAACTATTGCTCTATGGCCATCTAGCTTAACTCCTCATATACTTCTTTCTTACTCACCATTAAGTCTTCTGATTTCACAGTGAGGATGAAACACCCTGATGAACTGCTCACTAAATACCTTGACTGTGTCCTCTGCAGCAGTTACTAATCTGCTATTTGCATCCATTAACATCATCTTACCATAACAATTCTTATTTTTTCTTGCTGCATATCAAAAAAAAAAAAAAAAAACTCATGGAGGTTTTTCTAAGCCTGATTTGCTAATTTCTGGTTGTACCACACTTTTGTTGTCTTTATCAACTGAATCATTCTACTGGCCTGCTCTTTATACTCTTTGTGCAACTGATTATTACTGTTATCATTATGTGCTGCCTCCAAAATGCATTCTTCTTTTTCCAGATTTCATGCTTAATCCCCTCATTCATCCATTTGACACCTACATTATTCAGCTTTTTGACCTTCAGAATGCATTCACACATTGATGCTGTTATGTATTTGTCATTTCCCAAGCAGTATTTATTTATACTGCACAATTTCTCATTCTATACTATAGCTCCATGCTGTCTTCTAAGTTTGTCATTATCACCAACCATATACTTTCACGTGTATGCTTTCCTCACAAAAGTGTTTATCATTATAAGAGAAAATGTAAGGAGTCAGTAGGGATTATTCTATCACATAGACCTTTTAACCTCCCTACCGGCTAGGACGTCTATAGACGTCCAACTAAATCTGGATATGTTTCAGCCCACCTGTTTAAAGAACCTGGATAAGAAGTGCAATTTGACTGTCATGTCCATTAGAAGGTGTGATAAACCCTCACGCTGAAGAGAACGGATAATCGGATTATCTCCCGTTCGTAGCTGCCTCTCAGTTGCCTATAACAAGAAACAGACTTTCTTGTTCCATGCTGGTTAACTGGATTTTAGTTATATATGATAGACTAAAAATAGAGAAATTATTTATATTTTTGTTTTCTCTTTTTATTGTACAATACAATTTTAATTTCTGGACAAAATAAAGGTCTTGCATAATTTCTTCACTTAAATATTGCCTTACCTTGGAGAACCAATTTAATTTTTTATTTTTTTGCGCTAATTTTTTTTCTAATCGCTTACTAGACAAAAGATTTTTCTTTGTTCTCGAAGAAATTAATTCACGATAATTATTTGAAATATTCTTTTAAAAAAAGAAAAGAAAACCGGCTGCCGACGTTGCAGATTATATTATTTTTATTTTTGTATAAAACCATCGAAATCGAATAATACTTCACACATTTCCTTTAGGACACGCTTGAGCAACTTTGCTTTATAGAGAATAACATGAAATTCTTTAATCACATTACTAAATTTTTTCTTCATGTTGTATAGTAATCTACTGTTCTTTTTACTTTCACTTTCTTGGTTTCCTTGTATAATTGGTCATTACAAAATGAAATTAACAGTTATGATTTAAATTTATATTTTCTGCATAATTCAGATATTTTATTCTCCAATTTTTAAAGTAAGCGATACATTTGCTTATTTTTATCATTCAAAATATGTATATCAAATGTGAAATTTCATTTCCATATTTTTACAATAGAATTGAACTTTATTTCGCCTCTGATAGTTTACCCCCCCCCCGTTGCATTACTATCACACACCCGAAAACTGTTATGAAACATAGGTACAGTTTTTATTTAATTCGTTATTTTTCTCTAGTAATTGTTCCACATAACTTTCATTTTTCGATACTGAAACTATGTGGTGATTATTATAAATTAGCAAATTATAAAATCAGACAATATACATATTTCCTGATTATTATAAATCAGGAAATTATGTGATATTCGGATATAGGTGAAATTAATATTTAAAATCACTGTCATCCTTCAAATGCAATATCAGAATAAAGAAAGTGGAAAACCCGAAGTTTCGAAATACATTTCAAAAGCCCACTCTCGAAATGTATTGGTCTACAGAATGGATTCTGAACACGGTAATGTTTTGTGATGTTATGACTGAAAAACAATTCAGTCTCATCATGAAATATTTGCATTTTCAGAATAATGAGGAATACGATCAGGCAACACATCCTTGCCCAGTCCTCAACAAAAGTTATGATTTTCTGATGAAAATCCATCAGAAATGTAGATCACTCTACATTCCTGAGAGAGACTTGAGTATCGATGAAAGCCTTATGCCTTTCAAAGGTAGACTGAAATGTAAGCAGTATATTCCCAAAAAGAAGCGAAGTATGGAGTAAAATATTTTATGCTTTGCGAATCGGAAAGTGAATATCTTTGGGATTTCAAACCTTATACGGGAAAGCAAACTGTAATCGAGCATGATAAATATTCGGATCTCCCCTTGTCGATGCGTGCAGTAAAGCAGTTACTAGACCCTTTACTGGGGAAAGGTTACTGCATTATAATGGATGATTACTACATGTGTCCTGAACTCGCTGATTTGCTTTTACAGCATCGTACAGATAGTTATGGTACAGCAAAAAGGCGAGATATGCCTCCAGATCTGGCTTCAGGAAAGCTATCGAAGGGGGAAATCCGAACTTATCAGTGAGGGAAAGTCTTTGCACTACGTTGGAAAGACAAAAAAGATGTTTTTCTGCTGTCTTCCCTGCACAATCCATCAACGGAATCCGTGGAGAAGCATAGTTTGAAGAAAGAAGAACCCATTGCTGTGTGTGCATACAACGACACTATGGGTGGAGTCGACAGGTGCGATCAGCAGCTCTCATTCTACTCTGTAATGAGGAAACAGCATAAAAATATTACAAAAAAGTGTTTGGACATGTATTGGATTTTGTAATTTGGAACAGTTTCCTCCTGTACAAGAAAAAATGTTTGTCTACCATAACATATCTAGAATACAGAATAGAAATTGCGAAAGCATTGCTGCATGCACATGCACCTTCTTCAGCAAGCAGAAAAACAGGAAATCCTGCCAGACATCTGAGGTTGAACGCTGCTAACTCCAACCATTATCCTGAAAATCTACCACCAACAGCTAATAAAAAAAAAACTGCATGCAAATATTATGTATGTAATAAAAAAATATCAGAAAGGAAACAAAAATCTGGTGCCCTGAGTGTAAAACTGCTTTGTGTGTTTACCCTTGCTTCAAGGTGTTCCACACTGTTCAAGAATTTTAAATTCTGAACAGTATGAAATAAAAAATGTTTGTTTTCAAGACCATCAAAACAGTCCTTTTCAGGACTATAAATATTGATAGAGGGATACCTGAATGCACTGTTTCTTTTCCATCTTGAAGGCTAATTTTTAAGTTCTTTTTATGACACAGAGAAACTGGAAAGAGTATTCCAGGTAAAGTATTTCATCAAAACAATAAAAAATAATGAAATAAAATCTACCCTATATATATATATAAAATGATAAGCCTTTTTATGTCATGTTTATCGAAACGTTTTGAAACTCAGGGGCTATCCTGAGTGTCGAGTCATCAGAATTCAGGGGCGGAACCCCCTTTCAAGTTATCACAATTGAAGGAGAACTGGCCTACCATACCGGAACACGGGGGGGGGGGGGGGCATAGCCCCCCTAGTTAATAAATGAAATATATAAATAATAACGGGAACATTTTCACCTTGCCAACACTCAACATTGATGTGATATGGGTTCCAAATTTCTGGTTTCAGAGATATATATATATATATATATTACAAAGTTTTGTAATAAAAAATTTCTGCTACAATGAAGTTTGGCAGAATCAACAATATTATTACTACCTTATTTCTGTGTCTCGTGCGGGAGAAATACGGTAAAATGTCACTCTTATAATTATTTGAGATGTTATAATGGCAAAAATAGTAAGAAAAAATTCATTTGCACTTTCTCTTCAAAACACAAAGAAAGAACATTGTAAATTCAGCCAGTAGAAAAGAAATTGGTTACATTATAACGAATAGAGAAATCATGTCAGAAAAATTATTCACGTAAGATTCTAATCTCAGCAGACATAACATTTTCTTCCAGATTACATATCTAAAGTAACTGAACCTTTGCTACTATTTTACATTAAAATGAATGGGTATGTTCCCCAAGTGATTTACGTTTGTAACAGCTGTCTTGCGAACGATTTATGAAATAAATTATCTGAAATATCCGCAGATTGATTAGGTCTATACCCCCCCCCCCCCAAAAAAAAAGAAGATTATGAAACGCATATGCACCTTTTCTTTGAAAATAATTCAAATACTCTTTTTCAAGATAATTGTATGATTTAATTTCTAATTTTCGATAATAAAAGTGAAACTGATCATTATAAATTAAGCAATTATTTTGGCATAATTAATGTATAAGCATTTAAACGAAATATCAGTATTTCTGTTAGGATATAGGTAATCAACAATCAAAAAGGAAACAAGACATTCTTGACATATTCTGCACTACAGCCTGAAGCACTTTAGTGTTCTCCCCTT
This sequence comes from Typopeltis vanoorti, assembly GCF_054136105.1. NCBI lineage: Eukaryota > Metazoa > Arthropoda > Arachnida > Uropygi > Thelyphonidae > Typopeltis > Typopeltis vanoorti. The sequence continues at coordinate 85,835,218 of NC_143553.1, forward strand.
TCTTCTCAATAGCACTGAGAGTAATAAGCCTTCAACTTTTCCTCCAGCTAAGAGGATATTACCAAGTATTTAGAAGACGTAGATTATTTCAGAAATAGCTTCCAGCAGCAGAAGTAATATTTAGATTTTTTTAAAGAAAAACAAACACAAATAATACTACTGAACTTTCTTTTGTGTGGTATGCATATAAACAATTTTGCATGGTGAAAATATAGCATATTATTTCTAAAATTTCACATAATTTCAGCGGACAGTAGAACAGCTGGTTTTAGATTGCAAATAAATAGAACAGATTTAGAAGCTTCACGATACAATCTGATGGTAAAATGAAGTAATTGATTTTGAATGCTGTCTAGAAAAGCTTTCAAACCTGTATAGAAATAATATGCAATTGAGTTCCAGGAGAGAATAAGGAGGGGGGGGGGGGGGGGAAGCATTAGAAAATCTTCAAAATGAGCAAAAATGTTGAATCATTCCGTATGTGATATTTTTCACATTATATTTTCAACATATCTACGAGGTTATGCACTAGATATTATCGTAATATGCATAATACAAATAAATAAATAAATGACAAAGGCGAAGAATCACTGCTAAAATATCATTGGATATAAATTTTTGATACCAAAAAGACACACAATCGGAAACCGAGTAATGCAATTTAGCATTTTAACATTTTTTTTTATTTTGTCTTTATGAATAACAAAAAGTCGTTTCTAAAACTGAAATGTGATGATCCATATAATGCTATTTGGCTAGAAACGAAAGCAAAAGGACATATTTATTTCAATAAATATTATTTAAAAATATAAATATTTGACATAACATTTTCAAAGCAAAACATTTGAAAATTCTGAAATTCGAAAAAAAATTATTCAATTATTATAAGTAAAGTGAAAGAACAATCAGTGCAACTCTTCCGGTGCACTGATTTGTAGAATAAAATACACCAAATTTACTATCACTAAATAGATTCATTGCAAAAGCTGATCACTGGTCATTTCAGGATTGATTTTTTTCGCATATGTGAAATACGATTCAATTTTTGGGAAGAGATACAATAAATCATTTTAGAGGCCAGAAAATTCAAATAACTTAGGACAGTAAATGAAATTCTAAGCAACACAATAGACATAAAGACAGGAGGGGGAACAAAAAAGGTCACTCAGCAACAGTTAATCCACTAACGGCTATGGAATAGCTGTAACGAGATTAATGGCGGAGGAAGGTAATGGCATGATAAAAGGTAGAATGCCGACGAAGTTTTGATCCATGAAAAAAGCTAGGGAGTGTTGAATATTTCATCCACACCGGCCGGTTGGGAGGTTAATCATAACCAAGAAGAGATTAAAATAATAAATTTAGTTTAATCCTTTATCCAAGTGTGAGCAAACAAAGTTTCTGCCTGAAAATATCTTCAGGACTGAATATGGTGTTGTACTACCTTACTGGGGTAAGGCAGTGCAACTCATAGCAAAGGTGGAGCAAGCTACCAACACTCCTATCCCAGTATCTCCCATAATGCAAAACACATCTCCTTGCGGATATGTATAATGTTATGCATTAAGGGATTGGCCACTACCCAGACTAGTTTCGGCCTTTATTGAGGTCTCTTCAGTGGGAGCCAAGCCCAGTGGTGGAGATACCAGGCAGAAGCAGTAGCGAGGAATAACCAAAATTTCATTCGTCACTCCACTGCAATCCTCCCCCCCCCTCCCCCCCAGAAAAAAAAAACTATCCAAGTCCTGATTCAAAAATGATGTGCCTCTGAGCCCATGATATGATAAAAATATAGCATATATTCAGTGGCTCAAGTCAAAAACTCCAGCTTCTCATTCAACTTATATTGTGGCTTGAAACAAGCGTAAAAAAAAAAAATATTCAAAACAGATTTGCTTTAAGCTTTCTTCTGGCAGGTGTCTTGTGATCCCTTGCACAGGGCATTGTTACGTTATAGGTCTTGTCACCTCTCACTTGTGGGGTTAGTATTAAAAAAAAAAAAAAAAAATAGCAGCGGCAAAATACATCTGCTAGTTTCAATTACCTGTTTCTTCTTAAAAATGAAAGATTTCAACTAATTCTATTAAACAGTATCATGCATCTGTTTCTTTTATTTGAAAATTTTGATTATTATCTTATGAGATATTCCAAGTTTCTTTAATATTCTCCAAAGGCATTCTCAATTAATGATATCATATGCTTTTTTTCTTTTTATATCTGTAAGCTGAATATGAATTAAGCTAATTGCATTTTTTTCCCCTCTAAAATTTTATTAACATAAAAACTCAGTCCACTAATGGCTGCCCTATTTCTTCAGAATCCTGTTGATATTCATATATATTTTCTTCAGCACATAGTAAGAATCTTTATTTTTTATAATAATAGATAAAATTTTGTTCAGAAGAGATATTCATCTGTAATTTTCATATTGTTTGTTTCCTTTTTTATATATTTATATGATTAGTGATGATTCTTTCCACTGTAATAGTATTCCTTTACATGCCCATATTAAATTTAACAATCTATGTATTTCTATAGTTAATTCACTACCATATATTTGACTACTTTGTTTACTAGTCTATATCTGATGGTTACTGTTGTTTGAGTTGCTTTATACTTTCGTCTAGTGATAGTTTTAACTATTTCTAGGTGACAGATATAATAATAAGGCAACTGTTCAAAAATCTTAGCAGATTCATTAGAGTTCAATCAGAAATTGAAATATTCTCTCCACTTGTTACTTCATTGCTAGTAGTTATTGCTTGTTCACTGATGTTGTTGTTTATTACTGTTTTCACAAGTTCACCTGTTTTTTTGGTTTATAATTTTGTAGAAAACCTTTCTTTGTTGATGTATCATATATTTTTTCTGAATTTCTTTAATCTGTTCATGAAAATATCTTATTTTCTGATTGTTTTACTAGTTTCCTTCCTCTCTGTACCTTTGAGTAATATGGATATCAGAAGGTTATTAAGTGAATTATTTAAGCACAATACTTATTTTACGATTTCTGTATGCTACCAGATTACTTGTTCTTTCTATATTTAAACTGTTTCTTTGAAGACTTTGGCTTCAAGTATGCTTTATTATTATTATTATTATTATTGCACCCTCCATGGAGTCAGCAGACTCATCATGAGAGGTTCATTCAGTTAACAACATATTTATCATACCAAATCTTAAAACCTTAAACACTCCTTGCATTAACAACACATTCTGGTAATGCACTCCATTCACTGACAATTCTCTAGGTAAAAAATCTACACTTCAACCCCCCCCCCTTCACCACACTTTTACATAACTTCCAGGGATGACCTCTGGTTCCCCCCCCCCCTTGCCTTCTACTGTTTTTATAATCTAATCTGGATTAATCAGATAAAATTCTCTCACTAACTTCAATGTCTCTATCATATCACTTCTTTTCCTCCTACTAAAAAACTGCAATCCACATTCCTTCAACATCTCTCCATAGCCAACATTACAGAGCTGTAATATTGTCTTAGTCACTCATTCATCCGATGTTTCCACATCATACTGAAAACCAGGTGACCAAATTTGAGCACAATAGTCTAAGTATGGCCTGACCAGTACTTTATACAGTGGCACAACCACTTCCTTATCCCTAAATGTGAGCGTACTTTTCAGAGCAGCACTATGATGTGCAGCACTAGCAATATGCTCTCTAAACTTTAGTTTACTCAACTATCACTCCCAAATCTCTAATCTCATTCACTTCCTACTATAGTCGATATATTTCAACACTTTGCACTTATTGATATTAAAACTACAACCTCACTCCTTTGTCCAAGTAAAAAGTCTATTCAAATCTTCCTGAAGGGAATTATAATTCTCCACAACTTTGCATTATCATCAGCAAACAACTGAAGATCGCTAGTCAGTCCACATGATATACTGATTACAAACAAGATAAACAGCAGGGGGGCCCAAGAATAGTACCTTGGGGCTTCTTTGAGACACTTCTGCATCATACACAACCTGCTGGTATCATTCAGAGAGCTAACTCCGATCCGTCTAACCAATATACTATCTATTCAAATCATCTGCAGCTTGTATACACCAACGTATCATATGGCTAATCTATCAAATGCTTTTGATAGTTCAGAAGTTCAAGAATATCACTGTATGTGATTCTTCCTTATCTGACACAATTGTTACCCTTATCATAAAAAGGATTGAGGGTCTTGGATTTGATCATCTTATCACAGGATGTAATTATAAAAGGTGCCAAATCACCCACCAATTGGTGAGAGTAACCACGAGGTGATTACCAGCAGTGTGAGGATCTCTGTGAGAAAAGGGTATATGAGGAACTACAAAGAGGGGTGGGGTGATTATGAAGAGCTCAGAAAACAGCTTGCAGGTGTAGCATGGAATGAGGAGTTAGCTGGAAAAGAGATCAATGCAGCTTGGGCAATTTTCAAAAACTATCTAGTAGATGCAATGCCTAAATGTATTCCAAGGGTGTGTAGGTGTGAGATAGATGAATAAAGAGATTAAGCATGCGATACAGCGAAAAAGGGCATTGTGGAGGCAGCATAAGAGAAGTAGAAATAACCAATTCCATGAGGTCTACAAAGACCAGGCAAGGAGGGTAACTTGGTTGGTGAGGGTAGCTAAAGAAAGGTATGAACAGCAGTTAGCTAATGAAGCCAGAAACAATCCTAAGGAGTTATTTTGATATGTAGCCAGCAAAAGAAAGAATGATTATGGAAGGATGACATTGATTGGAGAAAATGGTATAAAGACAGCTGTTGCGGAATGTGTGTGGTAGAGATACTTAATGAGCAGTTCATAAAGGTCTTTCAATCTTGAGAATGTGACTTCATGGAGAGATTGAGAGCAGTTGATGATGGGTAGGAGAGACTGACTGTAAGTGAGCAAGAGGTGTTTGGGGAGTTGAGTAAACTAGATCTTAATAAGGCTGTGGGATTTGATAATATATCACCACGTATTCTGAAGGAATTTGCTAGGGAGTTGACACCTGCATTGATATTTTTTTTTAATATGAGTCTTGCACTCAGTCAAGTTCCTAAGGAGTGGAAGGAGGTCAGGATTTTGCCACTTCATAAAGGAGGTGATCGAACTAAAGCATCAAACTATAGGCCTATCTGTGTGTCAGGTGTTGTGGTTAAGTTGTTGGAGAAGCTTGTGAGAACTAGAATCCAGAGTTGGGTTGACAACAATGGTATTATCTTTGATGGACAGCATGGATTTGCTAAAGGGAGGTCATGTTTTAGTAATCTACTTACTTATTACAATAAAGTGACTGCTTCCTTGGACAGAGGAGAAGGATACACAGTAATATACTTGGATTTTGCAAAGGCTTTTGATAGAGTACCTCATGATAAGTTGACAGTCAAACTAGAGCAGATGGGGTTGGATATTAGATTAGTGCATTGGATTGGAGACTGGCTATCTGTTAGGTATCAACAAGTTCTGTATGTTATGATACACAACTTGTTGTGATATCCAGGATAAGGAAAGTCACTAGTGGAGTGCCTCAGGGGTCTGTTTTAGGGCCATTACTGTTTAACTTGTATATTAATGATATTGGTGAAGATTTGGACAGAGATATTCAGTTGTTTGCAGATGATGCAAAGTTGCGATGAACCATGAAGAGTAGTGAAGATGTTGTGGCCTTACAAGACTTGAATAAATTGAGTGATTGGACACGGAAATGGGGATGTGAATCCACTGTTGTAAAATGTAAAGTTTTAAAATTTGGAAAACAAAAATGGGATGCAGAATTTATTCTTGGTGAGGATATATTGTTGGAGGTGGAGGAAATAAGAGATCTGGGGGGGGGGTGATAATGGATAAGGATCTGAAATTTAGGGGACACATAGCCAAAATTGTGAAGACAACACAAAGGCTTCTGGGAATGATGCAGAGGACACTGACATATAGAAGTAGGGAGATTCCGTTGTATAAGGCTCTGATTAGGCCACACATGGATTATTGTGCCCAGATTTGGTCACCTGGTTTTCAGAAGAATGAAGAGATGTTGGAAAGGGTCCAAAGGCAACTGACTAAGGTAGTTTCTGACCTTTGGAATGTCAAGTATGAGGAAAGATTGAGAAGATGTAATTTGCAGAGTCTGGTGGACAGGAGGAAGAGGGGAGATATGACAGAGACCTACAAGTTGGTAAGGGGTTGTTATAGGATCAATGCTGGAGAAGTTCTACAGAAAATAGTGGGAGATTGGGGAGAACCAGAGGTCATCCCTGGAAACTGTATAAAGAGGACAAGTGGCAGGTTTTTTTCATGCAGAGTTATAAATGATTGGAATGCCTTGCCTGAGAATGGTATCTGCAAGGAGTGTGAGTGTGTTTAAGACATGGTATGATGAGCTGTGTGTGTGATAAAAGGACCTTCCAGATGAGTCTTTGACTCCATGAGGGCTTTGGGGTAAAAAAAAAAATAATAATAAAATACAAGTAAATTGCTAAAACAGAACTTATCCATTACAAATACACTGACTGACCATCATAAAGAATGCCATATACATTAACCCAATCCTCTATTCCATTCCTATTAATCTCTCCAACGCCTTGACGACAACCACAGTTGTCTATAGTATGAGTTTTGTCCTAGAACCATGCTTGTGAAGCGGTACTATTTTTGTCTTCTTTCCACTCATTAGGAACCCTACCCTCCGCAGGATTAATTGTGAATAACCAGGACAAGGGCACAGCCAACTGTGGTACACGTTCCTTAAGAGTATGTGGTGATATATCATCCATTCCCACAATCTTATTAGCATTTAACCCAATCAACACCTGATACACTTCTGATTCTTTCACTTCCAAGGGAATTATAACTCTTCCCAACTTTGCATTATCATCAGCAAACAACTGAAGATCCCTAGTTAGTCCACACGATATATCAATTACAAACATTAAATTCTCCTAATATTTGCCTCCCTTCTATATATATTGCACTGCATCATTTACACCAGTATGATATATGCTGATAAAGTGCTCGTTCAGTAATTTCATTATAACCTTTGCAACTGTTATTCTGCTGCCATGGCTATCCACCAGCATCAACCTGCCAAAATTATTCTTTCTCTTGCTTGTCATATAGCAGAAAAATTCCCTTGGGTTAGAATTGGCCTGACCAGCCAATCTCTTCTCATACTGCACCATTTCTTTCTTTAACATGCTCATCACCATCCTAGCTTGCACTTTATACTCTTCATGGATCCAGTCACCACCAACTGTCTTGTACCTCCTCCATAGCCTTTTATTTTCCAGCACAGCTTGCTTGCACTATTCATCTATTTCATTGCTACTCTGTATACTTGCTTAACACTTGGTATGCAGTTTATACATTGCTTTTGTTAGATATGTCTTGTGAGTTTGAATGCAATGTCAACATCTTTTCTGCTCTCTACCCAGTGTACTGATGCTATCTGACTACAGAGCTTCCTATAATCACCCCCTTTATACTTCCACACACACACACACATCCATTTTTATAGTAACCTTTTCTTGTTTCATCACATCCCAAACAAGTACCTCATGATCACTTTTACTAACTGGCAGCAGTGTCAACACCATATTAACAACCACATCTTGTAAAGTTATCACCAAATCCAAAACATTAAAGCCTCTAGTTTGCTTCAGTCACATGCTGCTTAAGATACTCATATCTCAGAAATTCCACAAACTCACTCTCCTTGTTCCCATATACTATATCCTCCTTCCATTCTATATTCCTGTAATTAAAGTCTTCCATCAGGTTCACCTTCTTTTTACATGCCCAACTAATTCTCCTAAACATTTCACAATTGATATTCTCTGCATTCCATGGCATATAGCAACATGCTATCATATATACTAACCTGTTTATTTAAACTTCACATCACACAGATTCAACTTCTGTGCCTGCACTAATAACTTCCACACTTTTTGGACACAATTCTTCTGCAATCATTAACAGCACTCCTCCTCTTTTTCACATTTCTATCCTTCTGGAAAATAATATAACCATCTACAGTGGAACCTCGGTTGTTGAACTTAATTCGTTCCCGAAGGCTGTTCGCAAACCGAATGGTTCGAAAACTAAAACCATTTTTCCATAAGAATTAATGTAAAATGGATTAATCCATTCCCGAACCCTAGATGATTGTTTATTTAAACAATCATCTAGGGTTCGGGAATAACAGTACTTCATACATAAGATCGTATACAAACATAATCAAAAATGCATAAAATCTTATACAAAAAGAATAAACACAATAAATAGATAAAATATAGACGAAAATTGATCGCCTCTTTATTTTTGAGTATTGCACAGATTGTTGATTTCACCATACCGAACTGCATAGCAAGATCCAAGACACGAACACCATTTTCATGTTTGGATGTGATTTCTTTTTTCATCTCTGTCGTGGTTCTAACAACTTTTCTTTTCACTTTGCTGCTATCACTATTCTTCTGCAGCCCCATGGTGGCTTAATTAATAATAATTTATGGAAAAAAAAAAAAAAAGAAAATCAAGAAAACTCACTGCAAATTCAAGGAGGTGTCTGCACTGGACGAAGGCTGCCGCGTAACTGACACTTTCCCACCTTACAGCTCAGCACGTGGTTGCCGTTTGCCTGTTCGGAAACCGAAATTCTGTTTGGAAAATATGTTCGGGAACTGAATTGTTTGAGAACAGAGGCATTCGACAACCGAGGTTCCACTGTATTTCTATTCTCGACATCACACCCTTCTCAGACAACCAAGTGTCACTTATTCCAATTATCTTTGGGCATACTGATTCAACATGCAACAAACTCAGCTCTCTTGTTTCAAATACTCCTTATATTTGAGTACAAACATAACAATCCCTATGTCCTCGAGGCCATTCTACCAGCACCAACATTCTCTGTTCTTGCTACTATACTACATCTCTCTCTCTCTGGTCTGACCACTCCCGTTTCTGTGATCCTAACTCAGATTTCCATTCCTATCTGTCTCATCCTCACCTTTGTGCATTCCATCACCTTGTGCTTCTGCAACCTCATATTCATCTTCCTCCTGTTGTTCAATCCATTTATCCTGCTTCACAAGTGGACTCTGATCATTTGCTATATTAACTTCTTCACTCTATGCTTTCTCAGAAAACAATAGGCTTTCTAACTGCCCAACACCAAACCCATTCAAATGCAATCCATCAACTTTAAACCATTCCAACTTTGCTTCAAATTCACTCCACAAATTTACAGATTGAACCCTTTTGCCTCACACAATTCAGCCATTTTACTATTCATTATCTCTGCTCTCCTTCTCAATTCACTGTTGTCATATCTCGGCAACACCCTACGACTTTTCCAACAATACTATTCTTCTTTACCTGCTGCAATAACTTCCTCAAGTCTCTATCAACATTCTTTTTTTCCCCAACTAAATCATTTGTGCCCATGATTACCATTAATTTTGATGCCTGGTCTTTCCTTTTCTGCACTGCATCAGTTATTTGCTTCATGGTTCCACCAGAAAGCATATTTTGTGCACTTTGTTATCACTCCTCTAATGATTGGGTCCCCATACAACTATCCTACTCTGATATACGACTAACCTTTGACTCTTTCTTCATAATACTAACTTCCTCTTCTCATTCTCGTCAGCCAATCTCTTCTTTAGATGTTTAATATCCTCTTCCAGATATTTCATTTTGCTTTTCCTTTTCACTAACTCTTGCCTAAGCTCTTCTACTATGGTCCCAACACTTGCTCCCATTTCTGATTTCTCTAATCTATCATGACACTTTCCACATACGTTAATGCTTTCCTTCTTCTCGTTTACCCAAACAGTCCACACATCTTTTACATTTTTCGGTGCATACATATAGAAATTTTCGTAATGCATCCACTGCAAAAAATCCAAGGCAGAAGTAGTTCTTCATACTGAAGCCTTACATGCTGCTAACATGTGTTTCTTTATGGATGCTATTTTCAGAAACAGAAGAGATGTAAACAAACAAGTAGCAAAACACAATATAAACAGCAAAAAATTCCAGTAACAACACTACTGAAGGTCACTTGTATCCAAACTGAAAAAATTTTATTATTATATTAATTTATTATAGCAAGTCTGGTTGGCCAAGTGGTTAGTGTATCTGCTCTCCAGCCAAAAGGGTGTGGGTTCGAATCCCTCTGTGGGTATGGTTGTTTATGAATGTCTGTGGAGATACTAGTGGTAGTGGTGGCAGGTGGTAGATACCATTGGTGTAGTTAGTGGATTGAGTGGCGGAGACAGAGAGATGTAGAGAAGATATCCTCCCTCGATGAGAGTCTGGACTCCTTGGAGGTGTCACATAATAATAATAATAATAATAATAATTATTATTATTATTATTATTATTATGTGATGACACCTCCAGGAAGTCCAAAGACTCATCTAGGGAGGGCACCTATTCTACAACTCTCCATCTCCACCATTCAATCCACCAACTACAACAAACCACAACTACCTTCATCATCTACACCAACAGCATCCACTGCCGACCACCACTCCACAACTAGTATTTCTACAGACAATCGCAAACATCCATGCCCACGGCATGATTCGAACCCACAGCCTTTTGGCTGGAGAGCAGATATGCTAACCACTTGGCCAACCAGGCTGGCATAATGCAGCACAATATGCAATAAAAAGCCAGACTATACACTAATTGAAAACAAGTTTTTTTAGCACAACTCAAACCTACGTTCACTCATGACACTAACAACATATACAAGTGCTTTTTTTCTGTATATTTTTTCCTTTCAAGTTTTCACAATGAAATCTTGCAAGATTTCAAATTATATAATTTTGTGTTATTTTTTAAATTATTTCTTTCAGTTTTTTCATTAAATTCATATTTTCCATTCTTTTAAAACATTGGTATAAGCTATATTTAATAACATTAGCTGTACTTATCTACCTGTAAGCTTTATAACACATTGTACCATTGCATATATTACAAATAAAAATAGACTATCTAAAAAGCAATACTGAGATCACGCAGTAAATACCAGTTGCTATGTAATGTAACTGTATTAATAAATTAACGTAATGGTTCAGAAACTACTGTCTTTTCTTATTACTCTGGAATGTTTTTTTGTAATTATTTATATTTAGTAATCCTGAAGATGCTATTAGAGATTGCTGAGCATCAGTTTAATTTTTTTTATTTGACTTGACCTGGGCAGTCTTGTTTTACACAAGTTCTTTATGATTTTAAGTTACAACAAATTTTAATTCAGTTCATCTATATGAGTTTGCAAGTTTGCAGACGGGCTCATATGTTTAAATTGTTTTTTCTTATCAAGGCACACCTGTTCAGCGATACATAATAAAGCATTTCTTCATAACTTACTAATCAATAAAATAGCCTTCCCAACTTCCCTTTGGGGAATAAAAGGCACTAGCATGTTTTTTATTTTTATTTATTTTTGTAAGGGACTTCAAGTTTTCGCAATTATTTCCGCCACTGCCTATTTAGTACATACCCGATTTTCATTAAAGATGTTTTATATCTTATCAAAGAGGCTTAGGAGTAGTGGTTATATTTCTCCTACCAGAGACTCAAATTTTTCTTTATATTCATCTTCATAAGGACACGTCACATTCTTTCATACTAGAAATAATTTTCCAACAGATAAGACAAATAGGTTTACCTTTACTCTTGATAATAATAATAATAATAATAATAATAATAATAATAATAAATTTTAAAAAAATTGTTATTTCCATTTTCTTTAAAAACCCAAACCTCCATCACAGGCTTGCCATTTGTTGTTCAGTGTTATTATTTGCTTTGGCCATAATCCAATCAACCAACCAGAACTTATTATATTTACATATTTTTTCTGTTTTAATGAATAATTTGTTGAAAAATATTTTGGCGAATTGTTGTTAACACATCTTATCAAAGAAAATATGATAGCTGGTCAGGTTTTTTAAAAAAACAGCGGTCACACTAGTGAAATCTTTTCAAAATGAACTAATAGAATGCGAATATATAGACGCTTGGGTAGCGTTTATGTTTTTTAAGTAATCCCGCTAAGGCAACTTGTGAATGCCAGTGAGTGTATTCCCATAAGCTCTCTGGTCAACTTGTTTTTACGAAACTTTCATAGTTTCTACATTCGACTTTGAAATAATGCTGGATCTAATATCCACTTTACTTATATAATTATGCATCGCCAAACTGAAGCATTTTGGCTCTTTATTTTAATAAATACTTTTATGCACTGACTGAGAATTCGTTTAAGAAAAATACACCTCCCACATTTCAAGTTACTTAGTACTGAACAAGAGTTTTTGCTTTCTTAAGGTTTCTTCTGCGTCTAGCTTTCGGTGAGGGAAGATTTCATGGGTTTTCCTTGAGAGAGCAACTTAAGTCTCCGGGGAAATTGTTTTCCTGCATGGCCCGTGTGGAACTTTGTCGGTGGATGCTTTTCCCTGGAATATGAGCTGTTCTTCTCAGTGGTAGGATAAGCCTGTCAATGAATGGAACCAATGCTGAGTTGGCGATCTTTCAGTCACTAGTAGGGAGTGGTCCGGATGATTGCCTTTAGAGAGGACTTTACTTAAGTATCTGTAATAAATTTAATTTACTCCTTTATCCAAGTGTAAGCAAACAAAGTTTGCACCTGAAAATATCTTCAGGACTGGGGCAAGGTGGTACATCACCAGGCAACTCGTAACAAAAGTGGACCAAGCTCTCATCAATAAAAGGATTAAACTAAATTTATTATAGTCCAACCAAGTGCAAAATAAACTTCCAACATCTTTCTATAAATCCAGAGTAATTTAATAATAAGGTGGTACGCCTGTTGGCAACACATATAGGTAAATATGACCTCTCCAATGCTTCTGCCTTAGTATCACTACTTCTGGGTCTGCCTCCCACTGACGAGACCTCAATAAAGGTTGAAACTGGTCTGGGTGGTGGCCCTTCCCTTGATGCATAGCATCGTACATGTCCACAAGGAGATGTGCTTTGCACTGTGGGAGATGCTGAGACAAGGGGTGATGAGAGCTTGGTCCACCTTTGCTACGAGTTGCCTGGTGATGTGCCACCTTGCCCCAGTCCTGAAGATATTTTCAGGCACAAACTTTGTTTCCTTACACTTGGATAAAGAATTAAACTAAATTTATTACAGATAGTTAAGTAAAGCCCTCTCTAAAAATTAGGCAATCATCCAGACCACTCCCTACAAGTGACTGAAAGATCGCCAACTCAGCATTGGTTCCACTCATTGACAGGCTTATCCTACCACTGAGAAGAACAGCTCATATTTCAGGGAAAAGCATCCACCGACAAAGTTCCACATGGGCCACGCAGGAAAACAATTTCCCCAGAGACTTAAGTTGCTCTCTCAAGGAAAAATCCAAGAAATCTTCCCTCACTGAAAGCTAGACGCAGAAGAAACCTTAAGAAAGCAAAAACTCTTGTTCAGTACTAAGTAACTTGAAATGTGGGAGGTGTATTTTTCTTAAGCAAATTCTCAGTCAGTGCATAAAAGTATTTATTAAAATAAAGAGCCAAAAGGCTTCAGTTTGGTGATGCAAAATTATATAAGTAAAGTGGATATTTGATCCAGCATTATTTCAAAGTCGAATGTAGAAACTATGAAAGTTTCGTAAAAATAAGTTGACCAGAGAGCTTATGGGAATACATTCACTTTATTTTGTGGGAAGAGATAGATAGACATGAGACAACACAAATTCTTGAATAAGGACCAATTCTTTGAACGAAGAATGGTAAAAAATTCCACTCAACCACATTGTTAACTGACTTGATGCCTAAACCCTGCATGGCTAATATGGTACAAAATATTGGCATTTTAGAAGATACAGGATAAAGAATTTATTTTGTTTTTCTTAAATAATAAGTGTTATGATGGTAATTCATGTTTGTTAAACTACTTTTGATTGCTTTCCAAAGACAGTAATGCATTAATACAAAAAGAAATTTAAAAACACAATCCGCTAAGGAGGGCTGTGTTTTTACATTATGATATATCAAGGATAGTGAGGGAGTTTGCTCCACCTTTGCTTCGAGTTGCCTTGGCGTTGTACTACCAAGTGGTCATTTACACTTGGATTCGCCGATAGTTTTTCGGTATATATGAAACTCATAGATTCGTAGTTCTCGATCTCAGAGTTTTGCTTACTGGCAGTTGAACAACAAGGGATTTGTATCCCCTTAATTATTATTAAGGATGCCAGAAAAATAGCCATTTGGCTTTCAATTGAAAATTGTTGTTTGTTATTATTTAGAATAAAAAAGAAAATATTTTCTATTTTCATTGATGTGTGTATGAAATTCTAAAGAAAGATTTTATATAAATAAACTTATGTACAAAAATCTGTTTGTCAAAATACTTTTTGAAACTTCATGACTCAAATAAAGTGGCCATATCTAGTACATGCCACCTTTTGTTGTTTACTTCATGCCTCATATCATCCCAATCACCCTTTTATTCAGTTTTTTGTGTACATGCCAATTTCCCTTAGTCATCCCTTTATTCAATTTCACCTGAACATTAAATCAACAGTGAACAGTTCCAGTAAATTTTATGAATCATATTTTTTTTATATTGCTTCCACCACAAAAGGTTATTTGTAAACCTATAATAGTTTTTACTGTAGGGATGAGGATGTATTTTTCCTCTTTTTATCCATATATATATACAGGGTGTTTGGGATAAATTTGACAGTTTCGTAAGGAAAAAGAAAATCTTCTTTGTATCTATTAAATTTAATGAATTGACAAAAAAACATTACAGGCAGAGTTAATTACAATACTATCAACAAGATTTACTCAAAATAACCACCATTAGCATCGATCACAGCTTCAATTCTGCTTCGGAACCTCGAACAAGCTGATGCTACAGTCTCCCTGGGAAGGGCCGCAAAAACTGTTTTAATTTTATCCATTAACTGGGCTTTTGTATTACTGTAAGTGCGATTGGTGTCTTTTTCAACTGCGCCCCATACAAAATAATCCATGGGGTTAAGGTCTGGGGAGTTTGGAGGCCAAACATTTGGACTGGTGAAGTCGTAGAAATTTTCAGACAACCATTTTTGACTTTTCCCAGAGGTGTGGCAAGGGGCCGAATCCTGCTGCCATACATACGGCCTACCATTGGCTACCCTTGTTATCCAGGGCTTGACTACAGTTAGCAACTCCACGAACAAAGCCCGAATTCCAATGCCAGGGTTCTTCAACACCTGTTCCTGCAGATTTGCGAGGAATTCTGCTGTACGAACGCAATCAGATCGTCTGCTAGGGATCTTTCTTCTTGCTACATCCTCGTAGTCACCATTGCAAGTCTCTAGTTCATGCCTGATTGTTTTTACTGTATTCAGGGAGCATTGGGCAGCAGTCGTAATATCCTTATTTTGATGGCGGGCACGAATCATCATGATACAAGTTATTCTCTTCCATGATTCAGGTGGGTTCCAGCTATCCATCCTTTCTGACATCTTGTATATGAATGAAGAAGGGTCCAAACTTTTAAATGAAGAGAAGTGTGTGTTAATACATGTAACTTACGGAAAAATATAATTAATTATAAATATGTCAAATTTATCCCGAACACCCTGTATATATATATATATATATATACTGTATTTTTCATTTATTCTTTTTACATAGTTCAGAAACCATGATATAGAGACCAAATCCAAATACAGAACTTTTTTTCGGGCCACTTCAGGCCTCCAATAAGTGGGCAGTGGTCTCACACTGGGCGATGACAATCATCTCCCACCTAAAGACAATCTTAAACATCCATGCACATGGTGGGATTTGAAACCATAGCCTGTTGGCTGGAATTCAGGTACACTAACTACTCAGCCAACCAAGACTGGCTTTAGAATATTGTAGAATATTTATATTCTGTCACTTTTTATAACAGTGGTGATTTAACCTATTTATTTTTTAATTATTAAAAAAAACCCATCAGTTTAAAGTTTAACATTAACTAATTTTAATGTGAAAAATCTTCTAATCTATTCAGTGAAAACTTTATTAAAATCTTTCAAATAATAAAATCAAGTGGCAAATACATTTACAGATTTATATTAGTTGATCATAACAATCATCAGATGGACTATATTTTAGCATGTTGATAAATAGAAGCTACAAGCTACATGAAATGGACTCAAGAGTCCTGTGTACCAAGTTGTTGTGACATACATAAGACACCACTAATCTAGGGATCTCAGTTGCTAGTACATGTTTGTTGTGCACTTGAATCAGAGAAAACAGAAAAAAAAAGAATTATTATATAAAAAATAACCATTAATTAAGAAGATTTCTGTATCTAGGTAAGTACACACGAAACACGATGGAATGTGTCTTATAATCTATAACTGTGGTTCACGTGTTTATTTATTGGATTGTTGGATAAAAATAATAATAATTAACCTTAGCATATATTACAATTATCATTATTTTCCTGATTTCCATGGAATCAAAAGGCTCACTGTAGGAGGCCAAATACTTACTACCTCAATACCTTTTGTAAACTTGAAACATTCAACATTGGAACATTTATCACTTACTTTGACAATCCATTTCATTCATTCATTCATCACTCATCATGCAACAAATCTCCTTTTACTTCCATATGCATGTGATACGTTTTCTAGGAATGACCTCTGGTTCTCCCATTCCCTATTACTCCATGCAAGAATTCCCTTGTATTATTATTAACATCTGACCTCTATTGAGGCAGAGACTCAGTGTGGGAGGTACACACACTCATCCAACTATGCCTTAAACTTATTCAGTGTGTCTACATTCACAACACACTCAGGCAATGCATTCCACTCACCAACCACTCTCTAATCAAAGAACTTCCTCCTCAACCCTCCTTATACAATTTCCGGTGATGCCTCTTGTTCTCCCCCCCCCCCCATTCTATGAAAAATCTCATTCATTTCAACCTGATAACGAACTCCAGAGAGGAGGGAATCTGGGTGTGATGAAGAATATTACACCCAGAATCATGTTTGTTGAACACAAATAAGACTCATAGCATACCTAAAGACGTTCACAAACAGATATGCCAGAATAGGATCTGAATCTACCTACATCTTGTATGATGGAAAGTGGAGATGCTATCCACTTGACCAACCTAGCCATCAAATGAAAGCAAAGAACATTTTTGATTATAAAATCTCTGCATTAAGAAAGCACAATGATGTTTATCTTGTATTGCTGTGTTATTTTGTACAGTTTGTAATGTATGCATTTTTGGAATATAATGTTGTTTCCTCTCAAACCAACTTGTTAATTTTTAGGGAAAAAACTGCAGAAAACATAAGTAGCCATTGGAGTTTGCATTGGTAATAACTGCCCAGAATTTATAAAATTTGGGGGGGGGGGGTGATGTAACAGGTGTCTTTGTTTTCTGTTGCTTCATTTTGAAGGTTATGCAGTATGTTATAATTCTAAAATTGTATTGCCAGTACAGATTGTCTTTACTAGTTGCAAAAACCAGTTGATGATGTAATATGTGAAAGTACCTCATGGACACTTCTTTCATAAACACTTTTTTCTTTTTTTGAGAAAAATTCTCAAAAAAAGAAAAAAGAAGAAGAAAAGTGTACAAGAAATGCATCACATATTTTCATGTTAGACTGATCACTTGGTTAAATACAAAACTGCTCAGTGTGAACCTGCTAAGATTAAATTGCTAACTTGCTAATTAAAAAGAAATAACACATGGATGAAATATGATGGTGAATCATAACCGAGTTAAAACTTGGTAAAAATACTTAATACTTTCCCTTTTTTTTAAAAAAAAAAAAAATCTACTTTTCACTGTCAAACATTTGATAACATCAATCAGGATACTGCACTACAAAAGACAAAGCTACCTGCTCTACCTGTTCATGTTAAAATGCACTTTCACATACAATTTATGAGAGTAAATAAGACAATATTCACTATGTATTTATTAAAATTAGCATAACAACAGCACAAAAAGTATGTATGGTATTTCTCAAAATAATTACCCCACCACCACCACACACACACACACACACAAACACACCAACATTTTGAATACACTGATCCATTAGTGAACGGGTATCTGAGGAAAGCAATATCAGATTGTGTCTTCCTGATTTGACTTCCTGACCCCATGGTCAGGAAGTCAAACAAGGCAGGCGTTAAATGGATGAGCAGTAGTATCAAGCTTGATCTGCAAAAAAAGAAAATGTTATGGAGAATTTTCAAGGAGAAAGGTGATCAGTACACCCATGAGCAGTACAAGTCTCAAGCTAGGAAGGTTACCAGAATAGTAAGAAAAGCTAAATCAGATTATGAGAAGACCTTAGCCAAAGAGATCAAGGGTAATCCCAAAGAGTTCTTCCACTATGTAGCAAGTAAAAGGAAAAATGACTTCGGAAGGATAACTTTAGTGGGTGCTGATGGTATTGAGGTGACAAAATCAGATGTAATAGTCGAGTTACTGAGTGATTACTTTTCAAAAGTCTATCACCCAAGTGAGGATATCTCTGTACCTGTAGCAATAACTAATTTGAGAATTGAAATGAAGAAATCAGAGGTATTTAATATATTGCAAAATTTAAATGCAAACACTGCTTAGATGGAATATCATTTAAATATTATTTAAATGTAGGCTTAGATGGAATATCATTTAAATATTATTTAAATGTAGGCTTAGATGGAATATCAGCTCGGGTGTTGCGTGAATGTGCAAATGAATTGTCAACCCCTCTTACTTGGATATTTAATTTAAGTTTGAACTCTGGTATGGTCCCTAGGGAGTGGAAGTTAGGCAAAGTGGTTCCTTTGCATAAGGGTGGCTCTAAAACTGCGGTAGTTAATTACAGACCAATCACCATCTCAGGAGTAGTGGTAAAAGTACTGGAAAAGCTGGTTAAAGACAAAATTCAAGAATGGGTGGATCAGGATATGATACACTATAGAGGTCAACATGGTTTTGTTAAAGGTAGATCCTGCCTTAGCAATCTATTAACTTTTCATAATAGAATGACATCTGAGTTGGACAAAGGAACTGGCTACACAGTAGTACTTCTGGATTTGCTAAGGCTTTTGACAGGTTACCCCATGGAACACTGTTATACAAATTGGAGTAGATGGGAATGGATACTAAATTGGTGATATGGATAGGAGAATGGCTCAGGGAGAGATACCAGAAGGTGGTGTATGGAGGAGCCGAGTCCAGGATGAGGTAGGTGACCAGTGGTGTGCCTCAGGGCTCCATGCTTGGGCCATTGTTGTTTAATTTGTATATAAATGATATAGGAAATGGCTTACAGGGAGATATTCAGGTGTTTGCTGATGATGCAAAGTTGGGTAGCACAATAAAAAACCAAACTGATGTTGAAAGTTTGCAGGACGATTTAAATAAGCTGGTAGAATGGGCAAAAGATAATGGGTGTCAGTTCAATGTGGAAAAGTGTAGTCATGCATTTTGGGATTAAAAGATTACCAGCTGTGTACTACATTGATGGAACAGTACTCCAAGAGATTGATGAGGCTAGGGACTTAGGGGTGTTGGTAGATAGGGAGATGAAGTTCAGAGGACACATTGCTAATGTGTCCAAGGTTCACATAGGATTACTTGGTTGTTAAGGAACACACTGACATCCAGAGATAAAGAGGTTATTATTCCCCTTTATAAAGCGTTGATACTTCCACATTCGGATTACTGTGCTCATGTCTGGTCACCTGGATTCCTTGGAGATGAGGAGGCTGTGGAGAGGGTTCAGAGAAGAGTGACCAAGTTGGTGAGTGATGTAAAAAATGCTGCCTATATTGATAGATTGAGAGCTTGTGGATTGCAGAGGTTGGTTGATAGGCAGAGAAGAGGGGATATGATAGAAACATTTAAATTACTGAAAAGTTTTTATAGGATTGATGCAGGGGAAATGTTTCAGCTGTGTGATAGTGATGGAAGAATAAGAGGTCATCCCTGGAAATTAAAGAAGAGTGTCAGAACAAAGGTTTTTTGCCTGGCGGGTGGTGAATGAGTGGAATTCATTACCTGACTTAGTTGTGAGCTCTTCGTCTGTAAATGAATTCAAGAAGAGATATGACAGATATTGTTTTGCTAGTTTGGGTCTCCCGCGATGAGTCTACTGACTCCATGGAGATACCCATAATAATAATAATAATAAACATTGAACTCACATCCCCGTTTCCGTGTCCAGTCACTCAATTTATTCAAGTCTTCTTGCAAGGCCATAACATGTTCACTACTCTTCATGGTTCATCCCAACTTTGCATCATCTTCAAACAACTGAATATCTCCATCCAAATCTTCACCTATATCTTTAATATACAAGTTAAACAGTAATGGCCCTAATACAGACTCCTGAGGCACTCCACTAGTGACTTTCCTTTTCCTGGATATCGCTCCCCCATACACAACTTGTTGATACCTAACAGATAGCCAGTCTCCAATCCAATGCACCAATCTAATATCCAACCCCATCTACTCCAGTTTGACTATCAACTTATCATGTGGTAATCTATCAAAAGCCTTTGCAAATTCAAAGTATATTACTGTGTGTGTTTCTCCTCTGTCCATGGAAGCAGCCACCTTATTGTAATAAGCAGTGGCTGCTCGTGGCTTGAAATCGTGGGGGATGCTGCAACTTTCAAACGATACATATACACTGTAAATACAGTGTATATGTGTTTGGATAAAATATCAACATTATGGTAAAAATGTTTTAAAAAATACATGAAAAAATATTGTTTATTATCAATAAAACTATACAGTTTAGTATAATTCAAAATTACTTAAAAATAAAATCCATTATCATAACCCCAATAATGTTCTAAAATAAAAACTATAACAAATGTTATGTCTTTAATTGTAATGTCCATATATTTAAAGAGACTGAGTAAATGATAAGCACTGCATATAAACAACAATGGAACTGCACGACGGACTGTGCCACATTACGCTAATAGCTCGCATCTCACTATGACATGCATGTAGCAATATGACACTGTAGTAAACACAGTGCTGCTAGCGTCCTTTGCCCTCCTGAGTGCTCCAAGATGGATTTTTATTATTTTTTATACAAAATAAGAGAATTGTATAGAATTGTTGATGATAAAATTAAATATTACAAGCAAATATAAATAAATTAATAAATATATTTATATACTGAGAAAAACTAGGGGTGCTGAGTTCCGCAGTGCCTATGCCCAAGCCGCCCCTAGTAATAAGTAGGTAGATTACTAAAACATGACCTCCCTTTAGTAAATCCATGCTGTCCATGAAAGATAATACCATTGTTGTCAATCCAATTCTGAATCCTAGTTCTCACAAGCTTCTCCAACAACAACTTAACTACAACACCTGACACACAGATAGGCCTATAGTTTGATGCTTGAGTGCTATCACCTCCTTTATGAAGTGGCACAATCTTGCTGTCCTTCCACTCCTTATTAACTTGACCCAGTGCAAGACTCATATTTAAAAAATATATCAAGGCTGGCATCAACTCTCTGGCATATTCCTTCAGAATACATGGTGATATATTATCAAGTCCCACAGCCTTATTTACATCTAGTTTGCTCAACTCCCCATACACCTCTTGCCCACTTACATTCAGTCTCTCTTCCCTATTATCAACTGCTCTCAATCTCTCCACGAAATCACATTCACAAGATTGAAAGACCTTTATGAACTGCTCATTAAGTATCCCCACCACACACATTCCACAACAGCTGTCTTTATACATTTTTCTCCAATCAGTGTCATCCTTCCATAATCATTCTTTCTTTTGCTGGCTACATATTGCAAGAACTCCCTAGGATTCTTTTTGGCTTCATTAGCAAACTGCTGCTCATACTTCACTTTTGCTACCCTTACTAACCAAGTCTCCTGCCTTGCCTGGTCTTTGTAGTCCTCATGGAATTGGTTATTTCCACTTCTCTTATGCTGCCTCCATAATGCCCTTTTACTCTGTATCACATGTTTAATCTCTTTATTCATCCATTTCACACCTACCTTATTTAACCTTCTCACCTTTGGAATATATTTAGACATTGCATCTACTAGATAGTTTTTGAAAATCCCCCAAGCTGCATTGATCTCTTTTCCAGCTAACTCCTCGTTCCATGCCACACCTGCAAGCTGTCTCCTGAGCGCTTCATAATCCCCCACCTTTGTAGTTCCACATATACCCTTTTCTTACAGAGGTTCTCACACTGCTGGCAATTATGGCAATAATGAGGAGGACATTGACATGCAGAAGGAAAGAGGTTATGGTTACCTTAACCATAACCTGTTTCCTTTTACATGGTTATTGAGGTTATGGTTACCTTGTATAAGGCTTTGATCAGGTCACATTATGGACTGCTGTGTGCAGATTTGGTTTTTTTTTTTTGGAGGGTGGATGTTGTATTGGAAAGGATCCAGAGGTTTACTAAGTTAGGTCTATGAAATGTCACAAGGATACATTGAGGGAATGCAACTGACAGGCCTTGTGAATAGAAGAAGAAGAAGAAGAGAGGATATCATTGAGACATATAAGTTGGTGATGGGTTGTTACCAGAGATTAATGTGGAGAAGATATTTCATATAGCAGCAGGAGGCAAGGTTAGGTACAAGAGGCCATCCATGGAAGGTGTATAAAGAGGGTGCGAGAAGCAGGTGTTTTTGCATGGAGAGCGATTGGTGAGTGGAACATTGCCTGAAAGCATGGAAACTGTGAATGTGTTTAATGCATGGTTCAATGATCTTTTTGCATGAGAGAGTTTAGACCTCCCACAATGAGTCCTTTGACTCCATGGATGTCAGTTAATAATAATAATAAGAAGAAGAAGAAAAAGATATTATGGCTTATATGCTACTTATATATGAGAAATACATGATTTCTGCATTAATTCAACCTTTGTATGTTCCTGGATCTGACTCCCACTGATGAAACTCAATAGAAGTGGAAACTGGTCTGTATAATAACCCTCCTTTAATGCATAGCATTATGTACTTCCAAATGGAGATGTTCTTTGCATTATAGGATGCTAAGGCAATTGATATGAAGTCATCAGCCTCTATATACAAGCGGCCTAGTTTTCATGTGAAGATGCTTCACATGCAAACTTTGCTTATGCAAACATCTTGGCTTAAACATGCTGACACCTTGTCTTCAAGATGTCAGTATGTTTAAGCCTAAATAGGCTAACACCTTGAGGTTTCTAATTTGGCAACTAATCTAATTCTTGGCTTGATAAAAATTCTACTGTTTCTTGATTGCCAATTATTACATTACTGACAGCTTCTGCCTACTTTTATAATAATGTTTAATCACCTATTAACTTTGATGTCTTTTTTTTTTTTTTTTGTCTACCATCTATATAAGCAGAAATGAGTTGGTAGTGGTTATACATGTACTTCCCCCACTTATATCACTGTACAAGCCATTCTCTGCTCTCACTTAGGCTTCTGTGGACAATGGTCACTTAGTTTCCATTGCAATAAGAAAACTGGAAAGGGTGTTCAGAGACAGGTGATTTATCATCTATCTCTGGATGACTCTTTCCATAGCAAAACAAAACAAACTATGTACCAGCTTTTCAATATCAGGACTCTGGAATGTTGGTTACAAGGAGAGGTTGAGCATGTGTAAATTGCAGTGTCATTGAATAGGAGTAAAAGCAGCGATATGATACAAACATATGAGGTGGTGAGAGGACTTTACTGGCTATTGATACAGAAGAGATTATACATAGAGTGGCAGATGAGTAGAATGTGTTGCCAGAGCATGTTGTGAACACTTAACGAGTGTGAAAGTATGAGAACAATATTCTAAGGTAGGATGTATTTGAGATTTATTAAGTGTTTTGATGTTGAGTATTTTGAACAGAAGGAATACCAAGTTTTTTGGAGGCACCTGGGACTATGGATGTGATATATATATTTATGCCAGGATAATCTAAATGTGAAAGTTAACCCAAAAAGAGAGTACTGATCTGATCAGAACATTATCAAAAGTAAAGGAAAGCAAAGAAAGATCTTTTCTCTAAGAAATAGGATTGTATTTTGATACTTTAAGAGATAAATACTAAAAGACATCAGCATAGTTTCTGAATTGGGAAAACAGTAAAGGCAACAAATAAAGGCTTTAATGTGGAGGAAGGAATTTTGAGTCAAAGCTGGTTATATAGCAAGATTTCCAGGTTTAATAACCTTTGGCAAGGTATATCCAATTTGACAGAAGTACATGTTCTGCCCCCTCTTATGCACTTAGGAGAGTTGAGATGAACTATGGTTATAAAAGATGCCAGTTGGGGGTTCAGTAAGAAATAGCAGATTGGGTTTTCATACCTGTAGGTGATGTTTCACATCATTAATATTTGCATTAATGCTCTGGATGTGGTAAAATGGATGTGAAAATGTTTTTATTGCATTAAAATGTAATGTTATTTTGGCTTTTCTGTGGTATATATGTTGTCTACAAAATGGCATGTAAGCTGCAATACTACATATTGGAGAAAGAGATTATACAGCACTAGAAAAGAGGACAGCTTTCCTGTAGATATGCTCTGCAGCAAAGCTGGCCTTTCAGCCTCTGCAGTCAAAACTGGCTGTATCAACTGGGCAGAACTACAATTACTCCACCAATCCAAATTTTGGTACAGCAAAAAACTAAAAGAAACCTGTGTAACATCATCAATTTTCCCACCTAAATAAGAATGATGCCTCGAAGTCTCCAAGATTTGGTCTGCTCATCTCATCATGTTTTAGTCCAGATATTCATATTCTCCATCTCCACCACTAGACCTTCCAGTGCAAACCTCTATATATCAGCCCAGACCTCTATATAATAAGAATAGATTATCATCTAGGATTTTAGGACTTAAGTGTTGCTAACTCTTCGTGAACAAGAGATTATAGGCAGATGCATCCCACAGAGTTACAAAGAACTATCAAGTGTCATCTCCATTCAGGAGGTTGGCTATTATGGATCTCAATATATATAGTCCTATTTTATGCTATCAATCTAGCCAGTCCCTTATATTCTTGAACCATATGTGTTCTTTGTTTTGCATTTCTCTTCAATTCTTCCCTCAAATTTCCCTTTTTGAAGACTTTCATGTCTCAAAATGAAATATGTGATTTTTTATATGATATACCTATATATAATTTTTTTCTGGTTGTTCTTTATTACTTCCATGTTAGTATTAATTTCCCAAATTTCATCATGATATCTTTGGTGCTCCTCTGTAAATAAACCCACATCTTAGAATTAATGCTTTTAATATTTTCCTTGCTTATGTTGTCCATGTTTCTGCTTTATAGAGAGGAGTAGATCAAATAAAGCATTTTACTCTTTTTTTTCTTCTTTTTTCTCCTGGATATGAGTATGTTTTTCATTCTGATCTATTCTTCTCCTCCTTGTTTTGCATTTTCCGTCCTCTTTAATTAAATGCTCCAAATAAGTGTAGCATTCAGTTTGTTCTATAATTTTATTTTCTACTTTAATTTGTAACTGGGGTATACTTCCTCTGCTTATTTAATTTTCAAAAAATTTACTACAAGACCATATTTTTTACTTTGTCTATTTATTTGCTTTGCTCCATTAATTTAAAATTTTGACACACAGAGAGAGAGAGAGAGAAAGAGTGTGTGCATGTAATCAATATACAGAGTATGTTACTTAATATCTTTGGTGCTCCTCTTAAATTAAATAATGAATAATGAAGATTATTTAATTTCTTCACTGCAAAAGTTGAACAGAATCATTTTTACTTTGTGTATTTCTTTGCTCAGTTAATCTTTGCAAATCTGTCTGTCTGTCTGTCGCTCTCTCTCTCTCTTAGTAATCAGTATAGAATATATCTGCATAATGAAAATTATTTTATATTTTATCCTATTTTTACTTTCACCAGTTCCTCTATACTTATAAAAATGTCTTCACTGTAGAGATTGAACAAAAGTGTACAAAACAAACACTGAAGTATGACATGATTATTTTTATGGATAATATGAATAATATTCATACTATCTATTATCATATTATTATACTAAAGAAGGCAAAAGAAATAATATAGATCAGAGAGCAGTAGATAATGAAGCATTATTATAATCATTAGCACCAGACCTTTCAGAGACTCAAAAGACTCACTGCAAGAGGTTACAATTGTCACCCACACACACACACAGAGCTCATCAAACATGCTTTCAATTCATTCAACATTTCTGCACTCACCACACTCCCTTTTGTATACACTTTCTAGAGATGGCCCTCTTGTTCTACTCCTGTAAAATAAAATCATACCCCCCCCCTCCGATTAACAAGTCTCTGCAAATGGCAATCCCTAAGTCTGTCCTCATATCCCACATTCCACAAACCTGAGACTATTTTAGTCATCCTTCTCTGTATCCTTTCCCAGAAAACCAGGTAACCAAATCTGCACACAGTAATCCATATGTGGCCTGATTAAGACTTTACACAATAGAGCCAAAACCTTCTTTTGCATGTCAGTATCCTCATCATTGCCATAATTTGATGTGATAATTTCATAACTTCTGTAGTGTCACACCTCTCTCTCTCTCTCTCTCTCTCTATCTCTCTCCATATATATATATATATTTTTTTTTTCTTTTTTTTTTTTTTTTTTCTGCCTTGCTTCCTTCTTTCAGATCATATTTTTGTTGTTAACTCATACAATTTTACAAGGCTGTAGTTCAACACTAGCCTTGGAAAGTTGTATAAGATGACAAGAAAAATTTGATCTTCTGAAAAAAGCAAGCAAAAAAAATACAGTAAGGTAGGAAAATTGTATTCTGCAAACTGAAGAGGATAAGATTGTTGAAAGATGAAGAGAGCACTTGGATAAGATTTTAATATGGAAAACAATATAACTGACATAATGCGAAGTACAGTAATTATTATTATTATTATTCAGGCTTCCATGGAGTCAAAAGACTCATTGCAGGAGGTCCTTCCTAGGAAACACAAAGTCTATCAAGACTCATTGTGGGAGGTCCCTCCTAAGAAACACAAAGTCTATCATACCACTCCTTAAAATCATTG
Source organism: Typopeltis vanoorti (assembly GCF_054136105.1). Classification (NCBI taxonomy): domain Eukaryota; kingdom Metazoa; phylum Arthropoda; class Arachnida; order Uropygi; family Thelyphonidae; genus Typopeltis; species Typopeltis vanoorti. The sequence goes on from NC_143553.1 coordinate 85,862,289, forward strand.
ACCGTTCTCGCTCTCACCACTCTACCAGGCAATGCATTCCATGGTTCAACCACCCCCCATGCAGAGCAACCACTCCTCACTCTCTTACTCACAGCTTCCTTTCGTAGCTTCCAGAGATGGGCCCCCTTTTCATCACTCCTTCCCGCTGTTCAACCAAGCAAAAGAACTCCCCAGTGTCAACCCTGTAACCACCTCTCAACAGTTTAAAAGACTCAATCATGTCACTTCTTCTCCTTCTTCTATCCACCAAACTCTGCAGTCCACATTCCCTCAGCTGATCCTCATACCTAACATTGTACAGTCCTGAAACCATCTTTGTTATCTGCCTTTGTACCCTTTCCACAGTTAATTTATCTCCTTCAAATCCTGTTGACCAAATCTGAGAACCATAGTCTACATGTGGTCTGATCAGGGTCTTATACATTATAATAAGTTTAGTTTAATCCTTTATCCAAGTGTAAGCAAACAAAGTTTGCGCCTGAAGTATCTTCAGGACCAAGGCAACTCTTAGTAAAGGTGGACCAAGCTCTCATCACTCCTTGTCTCAGTATTTCCCATAATGCAAAGCACATCTCCTTGCAGACATATATAATGCTATGCATTAAGTGAAGGGCCACTACCCAGACTGGTTTCAACCTTTATTGAGGTCTCATCAGTGGGAGCCAGACCCAGAAGTGGCGTTACTAAGGCAGAAGCAATGGAGAGGTCATATTTACTTTTACGAGTAGTTGCCAAAAGGTGTACCACCTTATTATTAAATTACTCTGGATTTAGAGAAAGATGTTGGAAGTTTATTTTCACTTACTACGAGTCGCCTCAGTCCTGAAGATACTTCAGGCACAAACTTTGTTTGCTTACACTTGGATAAAGGCTTAAACTAAACTTATTATAGTCTAACCAAGTGGAAAATAAACTTCCAACATCTTTCTCTAAATCCAGAGTAATTTAATTATAAGGTGGTACACCTTTTGGCAACTTCAGGCACAAACTTTGTTTGTTGTAATAGGTTTCATGGTATAAAAAGAACACAAATGGTTAAGAAAATAACTATTTATTAACTTAAAAGCTAATATTTCGCTGGTATTATATCCAGCATCTTCAGAGCACACAACACAAATTTTGTTACAAAGGCAAGACAACCACAATCCGGTGTAACAGTGGGGACAGTATAAGTGATTGCAGCGTGCAACACAAGACTAAAGTCCTAATATGGCGCCATCTAGGTTAAAAAAAAAAAAAAATTCAAAGTTTTGAAATAGCAGTCCAAATGATAAAAAATAAAAGTAATAAATATTAATTTGGTCTTAGGATGACTGTCTCCCAAATCTTTGGTAGATTTATACAGCCATACTTGTTAAGGTTTGGAGTATGTTTCAAGGCTTCTGTTGATTCCAGGAATAACCTCTCTGACTTGTAGAAGCTTCTGTGCATTATTTTTGTTTCTTTCCAATTGATCCTGTGTGCAGGGGTATCCAAAGCATGGTCTGCAGACCCGACTTATGATAGTGAAAGTGTCGGATATATTTTTTGTGTTCACTGAGGCAGATGTCCACATTTCTTCCTGTCTGTCCGTAGTAGGCTTGATGGCAAGAACAGGGCACTTCATAGACACCTGGATGTGATAAAGGAGTGCATTTGTCCTTAGGTGAACGGATGAGAGTTGCTAATTTTATGTAAGGTTTAAATACTGTGCATAATTGGTGTTTGTTAAGCAGCCTAGATATCTTTTCAGATGTGCCTTTAATGTATGGGATGGTGATGGTTTTGTTGTAGTCTTCTGTGGTAGATAGAGGGGATTTATGGTTAGCATTTAGTATGTTATCTATTTTACGGGGATTATAACCATTGTTTAAATTGTTTAAAAAATATATCCGGGGATTATAACCATTGTTTAAAAAATATATCCGACACTTTCGCTATGGTAAGTCGGGTCTGGCAGACCATGCTTTGGATACCCCTGCACACAGGATCAATTGGAAAGTAATGCACAGAAGCTTCTACAAGTCAGAGAGGTTGTTCCCGGAATCAACAGAAGCCTTGAAACATACTCCAAACCTTAACAAGTATGGCTGTATAAATCTACCAAAGATTTGGGAGACAGTCATCCTAAGACCAAATTAATATTTATTACTTTTATTTCTTATCATTTGGACTACTATTTCAAAACTTTATTTATTTATTTATTTATTTATTTTTAAACCTAGATGGCGCCATATTAGGACTTTAGTCTTGTGTTGCACGCTGCAATCACTTATACTGTCCCCACTGTTACACCGGATTGTGGTTGTCTTGCCTTTGTAACAAACTTTGTGTTGTGTGCTCTGAAGATGCTGGATATAATACCAGCGAAATATTAGCATTTAAGTTAATAAATAGTTATTTTCTTAACCATTTGTGTTCTTTTTATACCGTGAAACCTATTACAACATGTCTGACGAACACATAAGCCTATCCACGCATACAAACTTTGTTTGCTTACACTTGGATAAAGGCTTAAACTAAACTTATTATAGTCTAACCAAGTGGAAAATAAACTTCCAACATCTTTCTCTAAATCCAGAGTAATTTAATAATAAGGTGGTACACCTTTAGGCAACTCGTGTAAGTAAATATGACCTCTCCATTGCTTCTACATTAATATCACCACTTCTGAGTCTGGCTACCACTGACGAGACCTCAATAAAGGTCGAAACCGGTCTGGGTAGTGGCCCACTTCCCTTAATGCATAGCATTATACATGTCTGCAAGGAGATGTGCTTTGCATTATGGAAGATACTGAGACAAGGGGTGATGAGAGCTTGGTCCACCTTCACTACGAGTTACCTCAGTCCTGAAGATACTTCAGGCGCAAACGTTGTTTGCTTACACTTCGATAAAGGATTAAACTAAACTTATTATAGTCTAACCAAGTGGAAAATAAACTTCCAGTAGGGTCTTATACAACAGAATGATAACCCTTTTATCTCTGCAGGTTAGTGTCATTTTTCAGTATTGCAGCAATGCTCTGTGTTACCTTCACCACCTTCGCAGTATGTCCCCTGCATTTCAGGTTCCTACCAATCATCAACCCCGATCTCTTGTCTCCCCCTACTTCCTCCAGTACAACTCCTCCAATAGAGTATAAAGTGTCCTAAATCTCAAAACCTTAAATTTTTCTGCATTAATCCGACACCGACATTCATTTGCCCATCTGTCTAGCTTATTCAAACCCTCTGGTAGCGCTACCACATCTGTACTATTACTAATAACCCTTCCCAACTTCGCATCATTCCCAGTAAGGCACTGATGCCTCCTATAATCCACTGACAATGTCATTGACATAAAGGTTAAACAATATAGGTCCCAGTACTGAGCCCTGTGGGACCACCGCTTTAATAACCTTCTGCCTCCTTGAAACTTCCCACCATACACAACTCTCTGATACCTATCGGACAGCCAATCCTGAATCCAGTTGACCAACCCGACATCCAAACCCATGTGCTGTAACTTAAATATATGCTTATTAAGTGGCACCAGTCCGCGTGGTTAGCCTAGTGGCTTTGAACTTCACAACCATATGCCTGGGGTAGGAGTGTCCTAGGTTCGATTCCTGTCGACGACATGAGGAGCTTAAGGATGCAAGTTAGCAGGTCTTGGACGTGGACAGCAGGGTTTTTTCTGCAGTTTATCTGGAGTTTTTTATCCCGCAAGCAGGCAAATCGGCCGTGGACACACGCGGATTACAGTCAGGAATACTGATCCAGGCATAGGCCTGATTCATCAGCTATGCCGATTCCGGAGCCCGATAAAATTTGGGGAGACTTAAATGATGCTGTACATTCACGTAAAGGGAATTTATGCTGTATCATCCCGTGGTAATTAATTATGTGGCAACCTGTTGAATGCCTTCGCTAAATCAAAGAAAATGGCAGTATATGTCTTTCCCTCATCCACTGCTCTTGTAACTTCATTATAAAAAGCAATCATATTACTTAAGCAAGAGCGTCCCTTAACAAATCTATGTTGAATCTCACAGATCACATTACCCTCATCTGCCCAATGATGTATGTGGTCCCTCACTAATTTCCTCAAGACCTTAACAACTACTGATGACACACAAACCCTATAATTAGACACTTCCAGTCTGCTACTGCCATTATACAATGGCGCTATCTTACTGTCCCTCGATTCCATTGGCACCTTTCCCATAGCCAGACTTTCATTGAAAAGCTAGGTCAAAGGAGCTGTTAATTCTTTAGCACATTCTCTCAAATCTCGTGGTGAAATATCATTCTGTCCCACAGCTTTACTGATATCCAGAGTACTCAGTATTTGGAACACACTCTCTTCCTGCACCTCTAAACCTCGAACCTGCCCTATTCCTCTAGTATTAAAATTTACTCCTCCAGGATGAAACACTCCAATAAGTGTTCATTGAACAACTCCACTATGTTCTCTGCATCAGTCACTATATTCCCATTTTATCTCACAATGTCATTCTTCCACAATCATTTCTCCTCCTACTGTTTGGAGCTTTCCTATGTGAATATGGTTGATTTTGATGTTCTCTACCTCCCCTCAAAGTTTGTACATCGAATTTTGAACCACCCTGTATATATATATATATGCAGGAACTTCCTATAAATATGGATTTAAATATTACTCTAGAAACAATGTCTAAAAATGAAATAATTGCTATATATATATATATATATATATATATATATATATATTTATATAAAAAATTAGTTAAATGACTATATTCCGAGAATGAAAAAACTACAAGGTTTAATATTAAGATACAACTAGTTTTGTTGAATGATTCAACTTCTTCAGGTATCACAGGCAAAGAATTATACAAAAAATGACAGAGACATGATAAAATTACATCAACAGATCTAGTATCAACTGTTTTAAATAGTACAATTTAAAACAGTAATGCAAGCTTGAGTTCCAATTAAAGTTGACTATGTGCGTGAGCTGCCACGAGTGCGCCAATACTGAACAGTGGCAATGTGTGCATCAGATAGATCGAAACTAAGGCTGTTGTTAATATGTGATGAATCTAGTGAAATTTCTCTGATTTCGATGATCTTTCTTTCGAGTTCATCATAACACACGTGGATATTAGACGTTTTTGGCCAGTATACGAGGTGTTGGCGGCCTTCATCTGAGTTAATAGAGAAGAGAACTTGGCTAGAGAGAGCGCTGGCTCTGGTCCTATTGTAGGAAATGTCTTGCAGGTGTTCTTCCATATGCAAAAGGATGGATATAGCTGTCTGGCCATAATATGGCTTTCCACAATCACACAAAATGTTGTGGACTCCTGGATACTGAGTAGGGAGATGTTTCACTTTAGGTTTACTTAGTATGGAGTGAAGTTTTGGAAACGTAGTGAAGCAAGTTCTAATGTTGAATTTCTTAAGAATTTTTGCTAGTTTTGGGGAGAGAGAGCTGATGTATGGCAATGAAATAAAAGCTCTAGGGGGAGAAGAATCTTCAGTAGCAGTAGAATGATGGAAAGAGAAAAATTTATCAATCTTTTTTAGAGAGAAACCATTGTTGACAAAAGTCCTTTTAAGAAAATGGAGTTCATTTTCAATTTCTGTTTCATCTGTAAGTAAAGATTTGGCTCGATGTACTAGGGTTGAAATAATACCAAATTTTTGCAGAGGGTAGTGATGGGAAGAAGCATGAAGGTATCTGTCTGTGTGAGTCGGTTTTCTAAAAATTGATATTTTTATATTATCAGTGCATCTCGTAAGTTTTACGTCCAGAAAGGAGAGACAGTCATTGGATTCAGTTCGAAGGTAAAATTGATATTTTCATGAAACTTGTTGAGGTGGGCTAGAAACAAATTTAGGTTGTTGATACCGTGTTCCTAGATGAGGAATATATCGTCTATATAATGATACCAAATTTTTGGTTTAAGAGTAGAGGAATTAATTGCTTTTTCTTCAAAATCCTTAAGAAATATATCTGCAGAATTGGAGAGCGGACTATCCATAGCCAATCCTGAGTTTTGTTTGTAGATCTTTTTCTCGAATTTGAAGTGTTCTGAATTTACACAATGAGAGAGTAAGGAAAAGAATTTCTTGGATAGTTTGTTCTGGAGAAGAAGGAAGACTTCTTGAGTTGGTACATTTGTGAAGAGAGAACTATATCAAAACTTGCCATTAAATCAGATTCGTTAAGTTTGATGTCTTTGATTTTTGACACAAAATCAGCCGAATTTTTTATATGAGATGAGGAAGTTCCAGATAGGCTTTTTAAAAAGGATGCGAGGTATTTAGATAGGTTGTAAGTAGGGGAGTGTATGCCTTCAACGATTGGTCTGAGTAGAGAGTTTAATTTATGGATCTTAGGGAATCCATATAATCTTGGGATTAGTGGATGAAGTGACCTGAGGGAAAGACGGATGTTTCTTGGTAACTCTGAGGTGGTTTTCAGTAAATTGTTGGTCCTATTATGCAATTCTATTGTAGGGTCACTATTTAAATCAGAGTAAGTGACACTGTTTAGTAGTTTCAAAATTTCGTTATGGTAATCAGATTTGTCTAAAATGACAGTGGCATTCCCTTTGTCTGCAGAGAGAATAATGATGTCATTATTATTTCTTAAGTTTTTAATGGCTGATCTTTCAGAATGAGAAATGTTGTCAGAAGGCGGTCTTGCATGATTTATGGTGAATATAGCTTCCATACGAAGAAGGTTGGCTTCTTAGTTTGGTAATAAGGATGCAGCTTTTTCTATCTTGGTTAAGAATAATTCTTTAGGAATGGAGGCAGGAGCAATAACAAAATTGAGACCTTTAGCAAGTACATTTTCTTCTGCCGATGAAAGTGAAAAAGGTACTTTTTTAAAAAAGGTAGAATTATGATGAAAAGTGCAACGATCCTGCATACATTTTAGAGAATCAAATTTTCTGATAAGGTTAATCTTGTTCTGGACTTTAGAAGCTTTTAGAGCACTAATTTCTTTTAAATTGTGCCAAGATGAACTGTCTAGAGAATTAAATAAACGGATTTCAAGAGAGGTCTTTTCAGAGAAATAAGAAGCTAGACAACATTTGGTGTCAAAAATGTGTTCTGATAAAAGCTCCAGTTTAGCTCTGTGGTAAATTCTTTCAGATCTAGCAGTTTTAATAGATTCTTTAAAATTGATAAAATGGGGGATGATAGAATTGCACTTACATCTTTTGAGAAAGGCTAGTCTGTTAATGAATAATCCATTGATGCTGAGATTTTTCTGATATTCTTTGATAAGTGAATTTAATTCCTCGTCATCAGTAAAACTGATATTATTGTTCATCTTTACTCGGTAGAAATATTATAAAAAATTAGTTAAATGACTATATACTGAGAATGAAAAAATAATAAGGTTTAATATTAAGATACAACTAGTTTTGTTGAATGATTCAACACTTCTTCAGGTATCACAGGCAAAGAATTATACAAAAAATGACAGAGACATGATAAAATTACATCAACAACAGATCTAGTATAAAAGACAATAGTACATTTAAAAACAGGAATGCGAGCTTGAGTTCCAATTAAAGTTGACTATGTGTTCACGTGAGCTGCCACGATTGTGCCAATACTGAACAGTGGCAATGTGTGCATCAGAGAGATTGAAACTAAGGCTGTTGTTAATATATGATGAATCTAGTGAAATTTCTCTGGATTCGATGATCTTTCTTTCAAGTTCATCATAACACACATGGATATTAGAAGTTTTTGGCCAGTCTATGAGGTGTTGGCGGCCTTCATCTGAGTTAATAGAGAAGTGAACATGGCTAGAGAGAGTGCTGGCCCTGGCTCCAAAACTTCGCTCCATACTAAGTAAACCCAAAGTGAAACATCTCCCTACTCAGTATCTAGGAGTCTACAAGATTTTGTGTGATTGTGGAAAGCCATATTATGTCTAGATAGCTAAATCCATCCTTTTGCATATGGAAGAACACCTGAGAGACATTTCCTACAATAGGACCAGAGCCAGCACTCTGTCTAGCCATGTTCTCTTCTCTATTAACTCAGATGAAGTCCGCCAACACCTCGTAGACTAGCCAAAAACTTCTAATATCCATGTGTATGTTATGATGAACTCGAAAGAAAGATCATCGAATCCAGAGAAATTTCACTAGATTCATCACATATTAACAACAGCCTTAGTTTCAATCTCTCTGACACGCACACACATTGCTACTGTTCAGTATTGGTGCACTCGTGGCAGCTCATGCACATAGTCAACTTTAATTAGAACTCACGCTCACATTCCTGTTTTCAAATGTACTATTGTCTTTTATCATGTCTCTGTCATTTTTTGTATAATTCTTTGCCTGTGATACCTGAAGAAGTTGAATCATTCAACGAAACTAGTTGTATCTTAATATTAAACTTTGTTGTTTTTTCATTCTTGGTATATAGTCATTTAACTAATTTTTTATAATATTTCTACTGAGTAAAGATGAACAATAATATATATATATATATATATATATATAGCAAAAGAAGAGAGAAAAAATATCCAGGCAATGCTAGCCATAATTCCAAATGCAATCTCACTAAATGGGAAAATTTGAGTGAAATTAATATACTGTCAGCATTGAAAAAAAAAAAAAAGTAAAATTTTGATTGGTAAGATTAAAAGTGAAATAGAAAAGATATTAAGACATAAATAAGTGGGTTTTAGAACAGGTGGAAGTATCATACAACACATTGTTACCGTAAGGTATCACTGAATAAAGTATAGAATGTAATTATAGGCCTGTTTGTGTGTCATCACTAGTTGCTAAGGTCTTGGAGAAATTAGTGAGGGACTATATACAGCATTGGGTAGATGAGGGTAAGGTTATCTGTGAGAATCAACATGGAATTGTTAAGGGGGCACTCTTGCTTTACTAATATGATTGTCTTTTATAATAAAGTGACAAGAGCAGTTGATGAGGGAAAGGCATATACTGCCATTTTTGTAGATTTTGCAAAGGCGTTTGATAGGGTGCCACATGATAAGCTGATATTTAAGTTGCAGCACATGGGTTTAAATGTCAGGTTAGTCAAATGGATTCAGGATTGGCTGACTGATAGGTATCAGAGAGTTGTGTATGATGGGGCAATATCAAGGAAGCAGAAGGTTACAAGTGGGGTTCAACAGGGCTCAGTACTGGAACCTATATTGTTCAATCTTTATATCAATGGATTGCAAGGGGACATTCAGTTGTTTGCAGATAATGTGACGCTGGGAAGGATTATTAGTAATAGTGGAGATGCGGCAGCCCTGCAAGAGGATTTGAATAAGCTAGATAGATGGGCAAATGAATGGGGTATCGGTTTAATGCAGCAATCCGTTGTATAAAGCCCTGATCAGACCACACTTAGACTATTGTTCTCAGATTTGATCCCCAGGATTTGAATGGGATAAATTGACTGTGGAAAGAGTACAGAGGTGGATAAAAAAGATGGTTTCAGGACTGTACAATGTCAGTTATGAGGATCTACTGATGGAATGTGGAACTGCAGAGTTTGGTGGATGGAAGAAGGAGAGGTGGTATGATCGAGACTTTTAAACTGTTTAGAGGTTACAGGGTAGACATTGGAGAGTTCTTTCATTTGGTGGAACGGCAGGAAAGAGCGATGACAAAGGGCCATCCCTGGAAGTTATGAAAGGAGGCTGTGCGCAAGATGGTGAGGAGTGGTTTCTTTGTGTGGAGGGTGGTTGAGCCTTGGAATGCATTGCCTGAGAGAGTGGTTAGAGTGGGGACGGTTAATGGGTTCAAGGAGTGGTATGATGGCACTTGTATTTCTTAAAAACGACCTCCCACGATGAGTCTTTTGACTTCATGGAGGCCTGGATAATAATAATAATAATTTGGAACTTCCTTACATATAAATTTTATAGATTTTAACAAAGCTTTTGACAGAGAGAGATATTGTGGATTACTATTAGGAACTATGGAATTTCTGATGAATATGCGAAAATAATAAAAGAAATTTATTAAGAGAGTAAAAACTACTGTGTAGCACAGCAAAAAACAACATCTGAATAGTTTGAGAGAGTGAGACAGGGTTGCATGATGTAGGTACTACTTTTTAATGTCAGTAAGTGAATTATGAAAATGGTTGCATGGAGATGGTTACAAGGAGAAGAAATAAAACAAATCTCACATCACAGCTGAAAGATCTAGATTATGCAGATAACAGTCTGAAAGTAATCGAAGTACACTAATATATACAAGTAAAAGCATAAATATTATATAAGACAGCTGAAAAAGTTGGACTTTATGAAAAGTTATTAAACTGAACAACAAATGCTAGAAAGAAATTAAAATTGACCAACATGCAGTAAACAAAGTGGTTAAGAATTATTGGTACTTGAGAATTAATGTTAATACTGACACTGACAAGGATATAATATAAAAATTGAAAAAGCAAATACTATCTTCAAAAGATTAAATAATATACACTATATGAAAATCATATAAAATTCCATTTTGTTTGAGGAGGGACTGGAAAGTTCTGATAAAAACCTAGAACAAAAATGATATTAAAGCAACTGATATATAACCACGAAAAATAACATATCTATGTTTCATCAAATTGTAACAATTGATAGCTTGGTTTACAAGGCTGGTTGACAAATAGCAGCCAGCGAGTTATGTATGGAGGTGCAGTATCCCAAAAAAAGGAAGATGACAAGTGGGGTGCCATAAGGTTGTGTTTTCGGACCACTATTGTTTAACTTATATATCAGGTGTGAAAGGTGATATTCAGTGGTGTGCTGATGATGCTAAATTAGGAAGAGCAGTGTCAGGAAGTTCTGATGTGTTGTTACGAGAGGATTTGAATAGGATGATGCTTTGGGCTGAAAAGGAGAGGGGTGGTTCATTTCAGTATTGCTAAGTGTAAAGTTATGCACTTTGGCAAGAGAAGATGGAATGAGGCTTACTATGCTGGAGAAACTTTGTTTCAAGAGGTGGAAAAAGTAAGGGATCTGAGCAGTTTGATGGATAGGGAACTGAAGTTCAGGGGAAATATTGCAAAAGTTGTAAGAGTTACCCAAAAAATTGATGCTATAATGCAAAGAATGCTGGCATGTACTGATAAGGAGGTGATAGTTCCACTCTATAAGGTACTAATTAGGCGTCATCTGGGTTTATGTGCACAAATTTGGTTATCTGGCTATATTGGTGATAGGGAAACATTGGAGAGAGTGCAGAGGTGAACAACTAACACTGTCTCAGGACTCTGGAGTATCGAGTATCAGAACAGATTGAGGGAATGTGGTCTTCAGAACTTGGCAGATAGGAAGAGCAGAAGTGACATGATTGAGACATATAAGTTTGCGAGAGGAGGCTATCAGATAGATACAGGGGAATTATTATTATTATTATTATTATTCATGCCTCCATGGAGTCAAAAGACTCATTGTGGGAGTTCTTTCTAAGAAACACAAGTCTATCAAGACTCATCGAGGGAGGTCCCTCCTAGGAAACACAAAGTCTATCATACCACTCCTTAAATGCATTGACTGTTCTTGCTCTCACCACTCCGTCAGGTAATGCATTCCGTGGTTCAACCACCCTCCATGCAAAGAAACCACTCTTCACCCTCTTTCTCACAGTTTCCTTTCTTAACTTCCAGGGATGGCCCCCTTGTCATGACTCCTTCCCGCTGTTCAACCAAGCAAAAGAACTCCTCAGTGTCAACCCCGTAACCACCTCTCAACAGTTTAAAAGTCAATCATATCACCCCTCCTTCTTCTATCCACCAAATTCTGCAGTCCACATTCCTTTAGCCGATTCTCATAACTAACATTGTACAGTCCCGACACCATCTTTGTTATCCGCCTTTGTACCCTTTCCACAGTTACTTTATCCCCTTCAAATCCTGGGGACCAGATCTGAGAACAATAGTCTAAGTGTGGTCTGATCAGAGTCTTATACAATGGAATGATAACCATTTTATCTCTGCAGGTCAGTGTCCTTCTCATTATTGCAGCAATTCTCTGCGTTACCTTTACTACCTTTGCAATATGTCCCCTAAATTTCAGGTTTCTATCAATCATCAAACCCAGATCTCTTGTCGCCCCTACTTCCTCCAGTTTAACTCCTCCCATAGAGTATGCAGCGTCCCATCGATGTGTCCCAAACCTCAAGACCTTACATTTTGCTGCATTAAACTGATACCTCCCATTCATTTGCCCATCTATCTAGCTTATTCAAATCCTCTTGCAGGGCTACCACATCTGCACTATTACTAATAACCAAGGCCGCCGAGAGAAATTTTCGGGCCCGTGGCAAGTCTGTAGTCTGGGCCCCACTTTTTTAAGTGGGGCCTGAACCACAAGTTTCTCCTTTCGTTTTTGATTTCTAGATTTATGATGATACAGTTCTGTTCGTCAAATTTTTATTATTAAAAATATAATTTTAATAATTAAAAAATCAAATTAATAAGAATACTTACTTTTATTTTTTAATGCACAGCCTACACTATACAGTTGCACACTTTACAAACAATCACAAAACCTTCATCTATCAAAATACTAGCAAGAACAAAGCTTTCTGGCAGGGAACATTACTGTGAATGCAATTACTAGCTAGTGCTAGAACAGCCGATGGCAACAACCTTGCACGAACGCCTATTGACATCATTACCCGCTATAACTACAGATCCACGCTGAGAGAATCAGTGTCTTCCAGACACTCACGGCGAGCTAATTAGCATAGCCTCTGTCTAAAACAGAACGCAGTATCATTCTCGATATGCCATTATTCTTTATCATTGTTGTATTATTACAAGAATTAAAACCATGCATTATCATCACAGTTATGTGACACATCGGCCCTTTTCGATGTCTAACCTTTTTGATGCCAGGCCCGTGACAAAAGTCTCAGATGTCACCCCCTCTTGGCGGCCCTGCTAATAACCCTTCCCAGCTTTGCATCATTCGCAAACAACCGAATATCCCCTTGCAATCCACGGACAAGGACAATGTCATGTCAATTATTATATAGGATAATTGGTGATGCAAGAACAAGAGCTCATTTCTGGAAACTTTACAAAGATCATGTGAGTAAAGAAATGAAAAAGAGATTTTTTTTGCTTGATGAGTGGTGAATGAATGGAATGCACTGCAGAAATGGGCAGTGAGTGCTCCAACATTGAATGTCTTCAAGGTAAGGTGTGAGTTATTGTGGTCTGTGAGTGTTCAACCTCCCACAATGAGTCTTCAAACTTCATGGAGAATTGGAAAGTAATACTAATAATATTAAAGATACAGGAAGCCAAACTTCACAGTTTTGGAAACAAAGTATATAAGAAACAAAGAAAGAATATAAGACTCAGGCCAGAAGAGTGACTAGTATGATGAGGAAGGCAAAACTGGAATATGAGAAGAAATTGGCACTAAGATCCAAAGAAAATCCTATGGAATTTTTTAGCTATGAAGCCAGTAGGAGGAGAAATGATTTTAGAAGAATGAGATTGTGGGATAAAAATAGGAATAGAGTGATTGATGCAGAGGACATAGTGGAGTTGTTCAAGGAACATTTTATTCAGTGGTGGCCAGTGAAAATTTTAAGTGTGGATGCTGCATACATAAAATAAAAAAAATAAAAATAAATAAATTATATTTTCCTAATCAGTAACCAATTTATTAATAAATAAATTTACATATTAAAAAATTGCTTTATTAAAAATATTTCACCCTCACCACGAACAAACACCAATAATAAAGGTTTCGTATCTCACAAAAATAACGCTACACTGCCCAAACGAGCAGTGTCGGATGACTTGTAATGTGCAGTCACAAGCGCAAACGAATATCAGCAAGATGACTGCATTTGGCCAAATGGGATAATTCTGATTCGTTTCGTGTAACGATAATTAAAAAATATAATTCTTTTCACATTTTCAGCAGTGACACTCATCATAATTCAGCCTTGTATCTATAATAAATAAATAAGTATGTGTTATTTTAATAAAATAAAATAAGATTTGCAAAAAATAGTTCACTCTCACGACGAACACACACCAATAATAAAAGTTTCATATATCTCACAGAATAATGTGCACAAGCATATGATACACTGCTGAAACGAGCAGTGTCAGAATGACTTGTAACGTGCAATCACAAGCGCAAACGAGTATCAGTGAGTCTGGCTGCAATTGGTCGAATGTGATAATATCGACACTGTGTTAGATTGCAGTGCATTTGTTTCGTAATCTAAAGCGTTAATCAAACAATCCAATTATTAACTATTCAATCACTATCAAAACATAAGCTGTAACCTTTAACATGTATTGCATTTATATAATCTTGTAAGCATGTTATTATTTATAAACACAAACAAAATTTAATTTTGTCGTTTTTTCCGTGGGGGTGCTGCAGTGTGACAGTGCTTATGTACGGGCCGCGACTGACTTTATTGGACTATTTCATCCTGTAGAAGAAGGTTTTAATACTAGAGGGGTAGGGCAGGTTTGAGGTTTAGAAGTGCAAGAGGAGAATGTGTTCCAGATACTGAGTACTCTGGATGTTAGTAAAGCTGTGGGATTGGATGGTATTTCACCACGGGTTTCAAGAGAAAGTGCTAAAGAACTGACAGCTCCTTTGACCTGGCCTCTCAATGAAAGTCTGGCTATGGGAAAGGTACCCAAGGAATGGAAGGAAGGTAAGATAGTGCCTTGCATAAGGGCGATAGCAGACTGGAAGTGTCTAATTATAGGCCAGTTTGTGTGTCATCAGTAGTTGTTAAGTAGTTGTCTTGGAGAAATTAGTGAGGGACTATATACAGCATTGGGCAGATGAGGGTAATGTTATTTGTGAGAATCAACATGGATTTGTTAAGGGTGCTCGTGCTTAAGCAATATGATTGCCTTTTATAATAAAGTGACAAGAGCAGTTGATCAGGGGGAAAGGCATACATTCAGTGGCGTAGCTAGGGAGGTGTGGACGTGGCTTTCCCCCCCCCGGTGGCACTTTTCATGTGAGACACAATTTTATTTTTCGACGATTCTTCTATTTATGTTAACTTAGTAATTTTATTACTTAATTAATAATTAGTTTTCAATAACTATACTTACAACTAAAATAAACATAAACATACTGTTTTAATTTCTTTCCCTACGTCATTTTGACTTTTTGTAATATTTTTGGTGTGTATTGAGAGGGGCGGCAAACTCAGGAACCACCCCGGGTGGCAAAAGCTCTTGCCACGCCACTGCATACACTGCCATTTTTTGGATTTTGCAAAGCCATTTGACAGGGTGCCACATAATAAGCTAATATTTAAGTTACAGCACATGGGTTTAGATGTCGGGTTAGTCAACTGGATTCAGGATCGGCTGTCTGATAGGTATCAGAGAGTTGTGTATGGTGGGGTAATATCAAGGAAGCAGTAGTTTACAAGTGTGGTTCCACAGGGCTCAGTACTGGGACCTGTATTGTTTAACCTTTATATCAATGACATTGTCAATGGATTGCAAGGGTATATTCAGTTGTTTGCAGATGATGTGAAGCTGGGAAGGGTTATTAGTAATAGTACACATGTGGTGGCCCTGCAAGAGGATTTGAATAAACCCGACAGATGGGCAACCGAATGGGGGGGTGTTGGTTTAATCCAGCAAAACGTAAGGTCTTGAAGTTTGGGATACATCAATGGGAGGCTGCATACTCGATTGGAGGAAGTAGAGGAGACAAGAGATCTGGGGATGATGATTGATAGAAAACTGAAATTCCGGGGGGGGGGGGCATATTGCAAAGGTGGTGAAGATAACCCAGAGGATTGCTGCAATACTGAGAAGGGTGCTGAACTGCAGAAATAAGAGTTGTCATTCCATTGTATAAAGCCCTGATCAGACCACACTTAGACTATTGTTCTCAAATTTGGTCCCGATGTGAAGGGGATAAATTAACTGTGGAAAGTGTTCAAAGGTGGATAACAAAGATGGTTTCAGGAGTGTACAATGTGAGTTATGAAAATCAACTAAAGGAATGTGGATGAATGCAGAGTTTGGTGGATAGAAGAAGGGGAGATGATATGATTGAGACTTTTGAACTGTTGAGAGGCAGTTACAGGGTGGATACTGGGGTGTTCTTTCACTTGGTGGAGCAGGGGGAAAGGAGCAATGACAAGGGGGCCATCCCTGGAAATTATGAATGTTACAGTTATGAAGTTACCATTGAACCATGCTTTGAACCCATTCACGGTTTCTGCACTTGCCACACTTTCAGGCAATGCATTCCACTCAGGAATCAGTCTCCATGCATAAAACCTGCTTCTCACTCCCCTGCTCACATCCTCCTTATACACCTTCTATTGATGGCCTCTGGTATCTACCCTTGCCTTCCTCTACTCTGTGAAATATCTTCTCCACATTAATCTGGTAACAATCCCTCACCAATGTCACCAATTTATATGTCTCATATCCCCCTCTTCTTCTTCTATTCACAATATGTGTGTGGGGATGGGGAGACATCAGGATCAGATGCCTTTACTGTCTAAGCTATTAAGGATTATTTTAATATCTTTCTGATAAAAGGGAGGCAAAGTGGGGATACTTTGCCTTTGTCATGTGCAGAATTTGGACAAGAAGAATGATGTGAATAGGTCAGCTTTTCTGTCAGTAATGTTATTATAGTACTGGATTAAGAAAGGTGGAAACATGGATAAGCAAAAGCTGTATCCAATGGACTTAGCTGGGAACCAGAAGGTACATCTATAGATCTTAACTATAGATGTAATTAAGGTACTGGAGAGATTGATAAGAATACTTCATTGGGATGATATACATAGAATTCCCTGTAATGTAGAGCATGGGATTTTAAAAGGTCTTGCTTTAACAATCTACTTGCATTTTGTTATCAAGTATGAATGAATCATTCCTCCACTTTCTTCTAAGCATGTAAAAAAAGATGCCAACAATTGCTGGTCAACTCCTCAATGAGTCCAAGGACTCATAGGGGATAAATTACCAGCAATTGCCTGCATCTTGTTTTCTAGCTGTTGAAGAACTGCAGGAGATCATAGTTCTTGAGGAAAACAGCATGAAAATAACAGCTGTTCAAAACAACAGGAATAGTTGGAATGAATGAAGAGCTGGTTCAATAAGTTTGATACTGAACCATGAGTGCCATGTAATATTAGGTGCATATTCATGGCTATATAAGTAAGAGTTTATAAAGCAGAAAACCAGAAAAAGATATTATTATTATTATTATTATTACCACCCCAAGACCTCATGGAGTCAAAGACTCATCTGGGAGGTCCTTTTATCACACACACAGCTCATCATACCGTGTTTTAAACACATTCAAACTCTTTGCAGACACCACATTCTCAGACAAGGCATTCCAATCATTCACAACTCTGCACGAAAAAAACCTGCATCTCACTCCCCTACTCACACCCTCTTTATACAGTTTCCAGGGATGACCTCTGGTTCTCCTCTGATCTCCCACTATTCTCTGTAAAACTTCTTCACCATTGATCCTATAAAAACCCCCTTACCAACTTGTAGGTCTCTATCATATCTCCCCTCTTCCTTCTGTCCACCAGACTCTGTAAATTACATCTTCTCAATCTTTCCTCATACTTGACATTCCAGAGGTCAGAAACTACCTTAGTCAGTCTCCTTTGGACCCTTTCCAACATCTCTTCATCCTTCTGAAAACCTGGTGATCAAATCTGGGCACAATAGTCCATGTGTGGCCTAATCAAAGCCTTATACAATGGAACAAGAATCTCCCTACTTCTACACGTCAGTGTCCTCTGCATCATTCCCAGAAGCCTTTGTGTTGTCTTCACAATTTTGGCAATGTGTCCCCTAAATTTTAGATCATTAACCACTATCACCCCCAGATCTCTTATTTCCTCTACTTCCAACAATACTCACCAAGCATAAATTCTGCATCCCATCTTTGTTTTCCAAATTTTAAAACCTTACATTTTGCAACATTGGATTCACATCCCCATTTCCGTGCCCAATCACTCAATCTATTCACGTCTTCCTGTAAGGCCACACCATCTTCACTACTCTTTATGGTTCGTCTCAACTTCGCATCATCTGCAAACAACTGAATATCTCTGTCCAAATCTTCACCTATATCATTAATATACAAGTTAAACAGTAATGGCCCTAAAACAGACCCCTGAGGCACTCCACTAGTGACTTTCCTTTTCCTGGATATCGCTCCCCCATACACAACTTGTTGATACCTATCAGATAGCCAGTCTCCAATCCAATGCACCAATCTAATATCCAATGCCATCTGCTCTAGTTTGACTGTCAACCTACCATGAGGTACTCTATTAAAAGCTGTTGCGAAATCCAAGTATATTACTATGTATCCTTTTCCTCTGTCCAAGGAAGCAGTCACTTTATTGTAATAAGTAAGTAGATTACTAAAACATGACCTCCCTTTAGCAAATCCATGCTGTCCGTCAAAGATAATACCATTGTTATCAACCCAACTCTGGATCCTAGTTCTCACAAGCTTCTCCGACAACTTAACTACAACACCTGACACAGAGATAGGCCTATACTTTGATGCTCGAGTTCGATCACCTCCTTTATGAAGTAGCACAACTTTGTCCTCCTTCCACTCCTTAGGAACTTGACCGAGTGCAAGACTCATATTAAAAAAATATGTCAAGGCAGGTATCAACTCCCTGGCACATTCTTTCAGAATACATTGTGATATATTATCAAGACCCACAACCTTATTAACATCTAGTTTACTCAACTCCCCATACACCTCTTGCTCACCTACAGTCAGTCTCTCCTCCCCATCATCAACTGCTCTCAATCTCTCCATGAAATCACATTCAATTACTTTAATTAAAAGCAATGTTTTAACCCAATTAAGTACCTCCATAGCTGAACTGGAAAAACAACAGGACATTGCACCCTTTGATTGGAAAAGACCTGAGTTTGAATTTGGTTGTGACAACAGAAATCTTTATGTCTGCTTTTTCAAATGAAGGTGAGTTAGCCAATCTCATATGGAGGTAGTAGATTTTTTCTCTTGAAAATGGGTTTTTCATCCCACATACAGACAAATTGTCCCACAGGATGTAATTTACATACAAAAAAAAAAAATAATAATAATAATAATGATATTATTTATATCATTATATGAATAGGTGGTGTGTGTGGGGGGGTGGATGGCATTGTGTGCTGATGATAGTTGTAGTGTTCAGAAGTAGGATTAAGTGGAGGAGTGGTGAGTTGTTTAGTGTACCCTTCCACAACGAGTCCAAGGACTCCTTGGAGGTGCCATAATTATAATAGTAATTACATACATACCCACTTCAGTATCAAAGATAATCAACTTTTCATTCTCTTCATTCATCCCATCTACTACTATTGTTTTGAACAGTTTTTTTTTTTCATGCTGTTACCCCCAAAGAACCATGATCTCCTGCTGTTCAAGAAACAGATCAATAAGTTCCACTTTCTCATTAACACAATGATAGTAGATTTGTTATCAAGTGTTAACTTAAGTTGTCTGCTCCCTAGGGTATGGGGGAAAATAATATATAAACTAATAAAGCATGAAATCAGCCTTGCAATAATAATAATAATAATTATTATTATTATTATAATTATTATTGTTGTTTGCATAACTTTTCTAGAATTCTTGAGGGACAAATGTCTTAGGCAACATATAATAGCGGGAACAAGGGGTTCAAGAGGTTTGGATTTGGTCATAGCATCAGAAGAGTTGATAATAACTGAGATGACATCTCTCCCACCAGTTGGAGAAAGTGACTGTGTAGTTTTGATTTGGAAGACGAATAGACATGCAGGAGTATCAAAGAGATGAGAACATATGTCGAATTATAAGGCAGGTGATTATAATAGTCTTAGATATCAACTTGGGGAAGTTTCATGGAGGGAGGAATTGGAAGACCAGGATATCATTAGTGCTTGGGAAATTGTAAAGGAATATTTGTTAGCAGCAATAGTAAGCTGTATTCCACAAGTGAAGAAGAGGAC
Source organism: Typopeltis vanoorti (assembly GCF_054136105.1). Classification (NCBI taxonomy): domain Eukaryota; kingdom Metazoa; phylum Arthropoda; class Arachnida; order Uropygi; family Thelyphonidae; genus Typopeltis; species Typopeltis vanoorti. The sequence continues at coordinate 85,882,268 of NC_143553.1, forward strand.
ACAATTTGGTGTAAAATGGATGACAAACAATATTAAACAGGAACTCCATGTGAAAAAAGAGGCTATGGAAGAGATATAAGGAGAGAGACAGATGAAGAGCAGATGCATGAAGAATATAAGACACAGGCCAGGAGAGTGACTAGTATGGTAAGAAAGGCGAAACTGGAATATGAGAAGAGATTGGTCCAAAGATCCAAAGAAAATCCTATGGAATTTTTTAGCTATGTGGCCAGTAGGAGGAGAAATGATTGTGGAATAATGGCATTGTGTGATAAAAATGGGAATAGAGTGACTGATGCAGAGGACATAGTGGAGTTGTTCATTGAGCACTTTATTGAAGTATTTCATCCTGGAGAAGAAGGTTATTTAGTAGGGCAGATTTGAGGTTTAGAAGTGCAGAGGAGAGTGTGTTCCAATTACTGAGTACTCTGGATGTCAGTAAAGCTGTGGGACAGGATGGTATTTCACCACGAGTTTCGAGAGAATGTGCTAAAGAGCTGATAGCTCCTTTGACCTGGCTTTTCAATGAAAGTCTGGCTATGGGAAAGGTGCCAATGGAATGGAAGGAAGGTAAGATAGTGCCATTGCATAAGGGCAGTAGCAGACTGGAAGTGTCTAATTATAGGCCAGTTTGTGTGTCATCAGTAGTTGTTAAGGTCTTGGAGAAATTAGTGAGGGACCGTATACAGCATTGGGCAGATGAGGTTAATGTGATCTGTGAGATTTCACATGAATTTGTTAAGGGGCGCTCTTGCTTAAGTAATATTATTATTATTATTATTATTATTATTTGACACCTCCAGGGAGTCCAAAGACTCATCGAGGGAGAGTGTGTCAACAGCATCGAATGATTGGTCTCCTTCCAACTACTAACCACACTCAAACTTACTTAACTGAGCCATTAGTAGCAGAGGCTCTACCAATCGACCAACCTTGATTGCCTTTTATAATAAAGTTACAAGAGCAGTAGATGAGGGAAAGGTATATACTGCCATTTTCTTGGATTAAGCGAAGGCATTCGGCAAGGTGCCACATGATAAGCTGATATTTAAGTTGCAGCACATGGGTTTGGATATCAGGTTGGTCGACTGGATTCAGGATTGGCTGTCCGATAGGTATCAGAGAGTTGTGTATGGTGGGGAAGTTTCAAGGAGGCAGAAGGTTATAAGCGGGGATCCCACAGGGCTCAGTACTGGGACCTATATTGTTTAACTTTTATATCAATGACATTGTCAGTCAGTGGTGCACTCAAGGTTTAATCTTGGAGGGAGCCGAGCACTCAAGATTTAATCTTGGGGGGGGGGGAATGAGTTGAGTTGAGTAGACGATTTGAGAATACACACTACGCATTGCATACAAGCTATGACTGAGCATCTGCAGTGATCGCCAATACATGATACCCGTGATCTCCTCTGGGCCTGCTCGGGCAAATGAAGTAGCGCCCAAGCACTTCTTCATTCGCTTTGTGTTCACAGTGGCCAGGATTCCCGAGTGCTATAGGGCATTCCCACCTAATGTGATTGCTAATTCATAAGTAGCATAGAAATAGAAGACACAACATAAATTAAAAAATAATAATAATTTTAATTAAGAAAATATTTTTGGAAATTTTTCTAGTGTTTTTTTTCCTTTTTCTTTTGGGAGGGGACCAGAGCCTCTTGGCCCCCTTCCTGGGTGCCAATGTTGTCAGTAGATTACAGCAGGATATTCAGTTGTTTGGGAATGATGTGAAGCTGGGAAGGGTTATTAGTAAGAGTGCGGATGTGGTAGCTCTGCAAGAGGTTTTGAATAAGCCAGACAGATGGGCAAATAAATGTTGGTATCGGATTAATGCAGCAAAATGTAAGGTTTTGAGATTTGGGACACATTGATGGGACACTTCATACTCTATTGGAGGAGTTGTACTGGAGGAAGTAGGGGGAAGACAAGAGATCTGGGGTTGATGATTGATAGAAACCTGTAATGCAGGGGACATAATGGAGGGGGAGTGCTATTGATGATAGAGCAAGAGTTATGTCCATACAAGGTAGAGATGCAAGAGGGAAATAGGGCCAATGGTTTTGAGGCAGTATGGTGTGAGATAGAGATGAATAGAATCAAATACTTGGTGGGATGTTGTTATAGACCTGGTAATGTGGATGGTGGTGATAGTGAAATGTATAGTCAAATAAGCCAAGCAAATAAGAAAAGGGTGATCATTATGGGTGATTTTAATTATGGCAATATAGACTGGAATGAAGAGATAGCAACTGGAAGTAAAGAAAATGAGTTTCTTGAGTTTTTCAGGGATAACTACCTCAGACAGTATGCAACAGAGGGCACACGAGGATTAAGGGTCTTGGATTTGGTCATCTCATCAGAGGATGTAATTATAAATGAGGTGTCAAATCATCCACCAATTGGTGAAAGCGACCATGAGGTGATTACCTGGGTGGTTGCCAGCAGTGCAAGGACCCCTGTGAAAAAAGGGTATATGTGGAACTACAAGGGGTGGGGTGATTATGAAGAGCTCAGGAGACAGCTTGCAGGTGTAGCATGGAATGAGGAGTTAGCTGGAAAAGAGATCAATGCAGCTTGGGGGATTTTCAAAAATTATTTAGTAGATGCAATGTCTAAATGTATACCATGGGTGAGAAGGTTAAATAAGGTAGGTGTGAGATGGATGAATAAAGAGATTAAGCATGCGATACAGAGAAAAAATGCATTGTGGAAGCAGCATAAGAGAAGTGGAAGTAACCAATTTCATGAGGTCTACAAAGACCAGGCAAGGAAGGTGACTTGGTTGGTGAGAGTCGCTAAAGAGAGGTATGTTAAAGTTAGCTAATGAAGCCAAAAAGAATCCTAGGGAGTTCGATATATAGCCAGCAAAAGAAAGAATGATTATGGAAGGATGACATTGATTGGAGGAAATGGTATAAAGAGAGCTGATGCAGAATGTGTGGTGGAGATACTTAATGAGCAGTTCATAAAGATCTTTCAATCTTGTGAATGTGACTTCATGGAGAGATTGAGAGCAGTTAATGATGGGGAGGAGAGACTGACTGTAAGTGAGCAAGAGGTGTTTGGGGAGTTGAGTAAACTAGATATAAATAAGGCTGTGGGATGTGATAATATATCACCGCATATTCTGAAGGAATGTGCCAGAGAGTTGACACCTGCCTTGACATATTTTTTTAATATGAGTCTTGCACTTGGTCAAGTTCCTAAAGAGTGGAAGGAGGGCAAGATTGTGCCACTTCATAAAGGAGGTAATCGAACTCAAGCATCAAACTATAGGCCTATCTCTGTGTCAAGTGATGTGGTTAAGTTGTTGGAGAAGCTTGTGAGAACTAGGATCCAGAGTTGGGTTGACAACAATGGTATAATCTTTGATGGACAGCATGGATTTCCTAAAGGGAGGTCATGTTTTAGTAATCTACTTACTTATTACAATAAAGTGACTGCTTCCGTGGACAGAGGAGAAGTATACACAGTAATATACTTGGATTTCGCAAAAGCTTTTGATAGAGTACCTCATGATAAGTTGACATTCAAACTAGAGCAGATGGGGTTGGATATTAGATTAGTGCATTGGATTGGAGACTGGCTATCTGATAGGTATCAACAAGTTGTGTATGGGGGTGCGATATCCAGGAAAAGGAAAGTCACTAGTGGAGTGCCTCAGGGGTCTGTTTTAGGGCCATTACTATTTAACTTGTATATTAATGATATAGGTGAAGATTTGGACAGAGATATTCAGTTGTTTGCAGATGATGCAAAGTTGGGACGAACCATAAAGAGTAGTGAAGATGGTGTGGCCTTGCAAGAAGACTTGAATAAATTGAGTGATTGGGCAAGCAAATGGGGATGTGAGTTCAACGTTGCAAAATGTAAGGTTTTAAAATTTGGAAAACAAAGATGGGATGCAGAATTTATGCTTGGTGAGAATATATTGTTGGAAGTAGAGGAAATAAGAGATCTGGGGGTGATAGTGGATAAGGATCTAAAATTTAGGGGACACATCGCCAAAATTGTGAAGACAACACAAAGACTTCTGGGAATGATGCGGAGGACACTGACGTGTAGAAGTAGGGAGATTCTTGTTCCATTGTATAAGGCTCTGATTAGGCCACACATGGACTATTGTGCCCAGATTTGGTCACCGGGTTTTCAGAAGGATGAAGAGATGTTGGAAAGGGTCCAAAGGCGACTGACTAAGGTAGTTTCTGACCTCTGGAATGTCAAGTATGAGGAAAGATTGAGAAGATGTAATTTGCAGAGACTGATGGACAGAAGGAAGAGGGGAGATATGATAGAGACCTACAAGTTGGTAAGGGGTTGTTATAAGATCAATGGTGGAGAAGTTCTACAGAGAATAGTGGGAAATCAGGGGAGAACCAGAGGTCATCCCTGGAAACTGTATAAAGAGGGTGTGAGTAGGGGAGTGAGAAGCAGGTTTTTTTCATGCAGAGTTGTGAATGATTGGAATGCCTTGCCTAAGAGTGTGGTGTCTGCAAGGAGTTTGAGTGTGTTTAAGACACAGTATGATGAGATGTGTGTGTGTGTGATAAAAGGACCTCCCAGATGAGTCTTTGACTCCACGAGGTCTTGTTTAATAATAATAATAATAATAATAATAATATTGCGAAGGTGGTGAAGGTAACACAGTGGATTGTTGCAATACCGAGAAGGACGCTGACCTGCAGAGATAAATAGAGTTATCATTCCATTGTATCTTTCCATTGTACACTAAGTGTGGTCTGATCAGGCCTGATCAGACCACACTTAGGCTATTGTTCTCAGATTTTGTCCCCAGGATTTGAAGGGGGATAGATTAACTGCGGAAAGGGTACAAAGGCAGATAACAAAGATGGTTTCAGGATTGTACAATGTTAGTTATGAGGATTGACTGAGGGAATGTACTGCAGGGTTTGTAGATAGAAGAAGGAGAAGTGATATGATTGAGACTTTTAAACTGTTGAGAGGTGGTTACAGGGTTGACACTGGGGAGTTCTTTTGCTTGGTTGAACAGCAGAAAGGAGTGATGACAAGGGGGGGGGGCCCATCTCTGGAAGTTACGAAAGGAAGCTGTGAGTAAGAGGGTGAGGAGCAGTTGCTCTGCATGGAGGGTGGTTGAACGATGGAATGCATTGCCTGATAGAGTAGTGAGAGCGAGAACAGTCAATGAATTTAAGGAGTGGTATGATAGACTTTGTGTTTCCTAGGAGGGACCTTCCGCAATGAGTCTTGATAGACTTTGTGTTTCCTAGGAAGAACCTCCTGCGATGGTTTTGACTACAATGAAGCTTTAATAATAATAATAATAACCTCTATAGAGTCAGCAGACTCATCCTGGGAGGACGGCCCACTTAACCAGCAACACGTCTATCATCATGATTTATGATAGAATAATAGTATATCATAATAATTTTTAATGAAAAAATTTTTTGCTCTTTAGAAAGCGTTTTAAATTAGTACGAAGGAAGTTACGTGGAGCCTGAAAAAAAGATGTATGATATCTAAAAAAAAAAAAAATACTGCTTCTATTACCATGGCATTCGTAGATTCTATCAGAATAGTTAGCGTATATTCCGTGGCATTGCAACTGAGTGGTAAACTGAGTGCAATGATAGTTATGCATTGAACGTATGACAGCTCTACGTTAGAATTCAACTTTGTTATTTTATATCTGGAAAAGGGACTGGAAGAATAAAAACAATTTAAAAGAGGCAACATTTCAACTCATAAAAGGTCTGCTTCATTATAAAAGCTGCATTCAAAATTTTCAGTGGCGCATGAATTAATATTATCTTGAACTTAAATTGAGTTCCTGGCCCACACAGGAATCCGTTCAGTTGATAAATGTACGGCATATAATTATATGTCCGAGAAATATCAATTTCAGTTATACAGTTTTCCTACGTTAAAAACCACCTTTTCCAATTGAATTTACTTTCTTTTCACTTTACATTCACGTTACTTTTCATTTCAGCTTTTCAACAAATACGTTGTTATTCGTATCGTTTTCAATATGTTTCAGTATGGATATAGAACAATCCGGAAAAAAAACGTATACTATATACTATATTTCTGATCAATATACAAGGATAGAGAAACGGGGGATGTAAACAAACTAGTTGGAGTAGTACACTCCTTTTCCAAGGTCTTTGTTCTGTGCAGGACGCAGGCAGCAAAAGTTTAAATGCTCAAATAATATTGGTCCTAGTGTTATTAGAAATACCATAAGATTTTAATGTTCCTTTGAAAGTGGAAAAGTAGAGCGATAAAATTCAAATGTGTTAAGTTTACAAACGGCATGGAGCGACGGTAAGTGTAGATAACTTTGCGCAGAAAAGTTTAGTGGTTAACGAGTCAGTGACTTGATAGCTGTTTCTCAAACTTCGTAGCGTTTGCATGCTTGCCTGTTGTCAATTTTAGGGGAGAGAAACATTGGCTTTAAATTTATAGCCTTACATACTGATGCGCGGAAAATGTATTTTTTTAAAAAATGTCAATATATAAAACATAGAAACGAACTAAACCGACAAACTTTTCAAACTTGACTCTGTTAAACGTCTTTTTAAATTTTGCTTCAATAAACACACAAAACAAAAGTTTTGTTTCAGCACAAACACACACACAGGTGTGGGTGTATATAATCTATTAGCATGTGTGTGTGTGTGTACTTTAGGTATATCTGAAAGATACTTTTATTTACATCATTTTTTTAGATTTATTTACTTCATTGTGTATATAGTACTGCCTTCCACTGTGGCCGATTGTTATGGCCCTAGCTTACCCCACAGTTTGTGATATTGGCTTGGTATAATTAACCATCATTAACCATCCGAGGGAAATGAAACTCATACTCTGCTTCCTGTGTAATCGTTATGGGAAGACACGCAACTGATATTTCATGATCTTTCATAATCTGAATTTTCTGATATGGGCAAATAATAAAGTTTTTAGCTTTTAAGGATTTAAATGGATTGTTGTACCTCCTCGTATACAACCCTGTCTCACGAAATGGTTATTATATTATATCAACCAGACAGAAGGATATATATGGAGAATTCCATCCCATGAGGATATATATATATATATATATATATATATATATATATATATATATATATATATATATATATATATATAGTATTAAAGAAATTTATTGGCTAGAAGTTGAGAGATACCAAAACAGAAAAAAATATTTATTATTTGAAGGTACAACTAGTTTCTTCTTCTTAGAAGACCTCATTGGGCGCATAATGGGAAAAGAAAAATACAAAAATTTACATTACAGTAGAACAACATCTATAAATCAATAGCAATATGCTTGCAAATTAATTTGTAGCTACTGTTCTCTTGTGATGTATATTTTTGTATTTCTCTTTTCATGTTATGCACCCAATGAAGTCTTCTAATAAGAAGATGAAACTAGTTGTGTGTTCAAATAAATAAATAAATATATATATATATATATATTTTTTTTTTTTTTTTCTGTTTTGGTATTATATATATATATATATTTTTTTTTTTTTTTTTGGCATACATATTTACTTGGTAGATAATGTTATGAAAAAATTAGTTATTATATATATATATAATATATAATGTAAGTCATTATCCAAATGAAGTGGGTGAAAAGTAAAAAGGTTTTATACGATGGATTGGGCAATATCTTTTAGCATGTGGTAAGAGGTGAAAGAACAGAATCTTCCCAGGAAACTGAGCATGAGTGTGAGAACTAGGTTTTTCTTTTGAATGGTAAAGTGGAATGGATGGCCATTGAAAATGGTGAATACTTCATCTGTAAATAAACTTAAGTAGAGGTAGGTTAGGTGGTTTGTAAGCTGATTGCCCCCCCCCCCCAATGATGAGTTCTTGGACTCCCTTGTAGGTTTTATATTATAGTAATAGTAATTATTATTATATAGACAATCCCATCCTTTCCCTTGCCATCCTCACTGCAATATTTTAGCCATAACTCTTTCATATATATTAATAGTCTCTCTCTCTCTCTCTCTCTCTCTCTCTCTCTCGGAGCACTGTACCTTGCTCATGTTGATTTTTATTAATGTTTAGCATTAATAATTTTGATTTAAAAAGTTCTTTCAGAATCTTTCATATGCCACTAGTACTGCATGAAGAGTATTAGAGGTATGTGAAAGAACTCATTAACACAAATGCCTTTTTTGTACATATTTTTTTTATATTAAGCAAGTTTCTTATATAAGTAACATTCTTATTCTTATAAGAAACAGATTTGATCATATGGATTAGAGATTGGCACTTTGATACCAGCAAGTTGTGTATGATGGGAAGAGTGTATCAAAAAATGGAATGTAACGAGTAGTGTAACTGAACAGTCATGTTTCTTGGACTCTGCTATTTCACTTATTTGTTAAACATTTTAAACATTCACTTATTTGTTAAATATTTTAAACATTTTAAAGATATGATGGACTTTTACCTTACACAAAAGAGTGAGGTACAGAGATATAATCTTGTGTACTGCAATATTGAAATATTATAGTAATTTTCCAGTAATACAGGAATATCAGTGGTACTGGAAGTGAATGAGGTTTGAGATCTGGGGATGATGATGGATAGTGCACTGAGGTCTAGAGGATATATTGCAAAGGTTATACATTGCATTGCTGCTGTGATATGGAGTACATTAACAAGAATGGATAAGGTTGTGGTTGTCTCACTGTATAAATAATTGGTCAGACCACCCATGGACTGTTATGCTTAAATTTAGCACCTAGTTTGAATTGTAATGGGAAAACATTTGAGAGGCTCCAAAGACAAATGACCAAACCAATATCAGGACTCTCGAATGTGGTTATGGGGAGAGGAAATGTAAACTGCAGAGTTTGGTGATTGGCAGAAAAGAGGTGATATATGATGGACCGTTTAAGTTAGTGAGAAGAATTTCATCAGATTAATACAGTGGAGGATGGGGACAAAAGATTATAAAAACAACAAAAAGTGAGAGGAGATGAATGAAACCCATCCTTAAAAGTTGTGTAAATAAAGATGTGGGGAAGAGGGAAGTGAAGGGTTGATATTTTACATGGAGAGTGATAAGTGAATGGAATACATTATTAGAATGTATTATGAATTCTGGGAGCATTAAGGAATTTAAGTTTCAGTATGATAAATATGTTGCTAGTTAATGAGACCTCTCATGATTCTGCTGACTCAGTAGAGATTGCAGTAATAATAATAATATGTATCCTGTTATTTAATGAGAAAGCATTTTGTAGAAACCAACTCCAACTCCAGCTCGTGTTAACAAATACAAATGCCATCTTTCTTGCCATCATTATCCTTTTAACAATATGGTGTGCTTAAATCGTCATTGGTTCCAATAAGAAACTACTTCATAAATCATCAACCAACCACATAAAATAAAAACATTACTATTATTATAAACATCTGACCTCTATGGAGTCAGACACTCATCGTGGGAGGTACACACTATCATGCACAATGCTCATCCAACCATGCCTTAAACTAATTCAGTGTATCTACATTCACCACATAGTCAGGCAATGCATTCCACTCACCAACCACTCACCATACAAAGAGCTTTCTCCTCACTCCTTTGCTCACATCCTCCTTATACAGTTTCCAGGGATGGCATCTTGGTCTACTTCCTCTTCCATTCTATGAAAAGTTCCTTCCATGTTAACCTCGTAACAATATCAGACTAACTGACATGTCTCAGTCCTCCAGCTATTCATGAGGCTTTGCAAATTACAAATTACCACCCTTGCGAATCCCTTAAGATACTTTGTGATATGTCATCAAATCCTATTGCCTTATTGACATCAAGTTCATTTCCTCATATACCTCCTGCTATTGACAGTTAAGCCATCTTCTCCTATTTCCTCTACAATTTGAGCTTCTCATGATTTCACCCTGATGAGGAAGAAACACCCATATAAATTTTATTGGAGAATTCATGACTAAACAAACACACGTAATAACAGTAATAAGTTTTAATAAGTAAATATTTCATCCTAGGTATCTTAGGACATTGTCAGTACAGTTAATTCAAACAATACTAGGAATAACAAGTTGCGGGCATAGCTCAACGGACTAGAGCAGTGCACTGGAAATCCAAAGATGCTGGTTCGACTCCAGTTGGCCACCCTGCAAAATATTTTTGAGTTTTCATTTTGTTGAGGAACACACTGACATCCAGAGATAAAGAGGTTATTATTCCCCTTTATAAAGCATTGATACTTCCACATTTGGATTACTGTGCTCAGGTCTGGTCACCTGGATTCCTTGGAGAGGGTTCAGAGAAGAGTGACTAAGTTGGTGAGTAATGTAAAAAACTCCCTACATTGATAGATTGAGTTGTGGATTGCAGAGGTTGGTTGATAGGCAGAGAAGAGAGATATGATAGAAACATTTAAATTACTGAAAGGTTTTATAGGATTGATGCAGGGGAAATGTTTCAGCTGTGTGATAGTGATGGAAGAACAAGAGGTCATCTCTGGAAATTAAAGAAGAATGTGGTTAACAAGGGTGTGAGAACAAGATTTTTTGCCTGGAGGGTGGTGAATGAGTGGAATTCATTGCCTGACTTAGTTGTGAGCTCTTCGTCTGTAAATGAATTCAAGAAGAGATATGACAGATATTGTTTAGCTAGTTTGGGTCTCCCGTGATGAATCTGCTGACTCCATGGAGATACCCATAATAATAATGATAACATAAAGTTAGGGCGCATGATTACAATGGAATCCCAGTAGCGTGTTATAGAATTAATTTAGATATAGATATAATTATAGATATATTTTAATTTAATTCTATAGCACGCTACTGCACGCATATTGGGATTCCATTGTAATCATGCGTCCTAACTATATGTTGTTCCTTGTATTGTTTGAATTAACTGTACTGACGATGTCCTAAAATACTTAGGATGAAATATTTACTTATTAAAACTTATTACTGTGGTTATTACGTGTGCTTGTTTTTTTATCACCCTTATAAATTGTTCACTGAATACCTCAATTATGTCCTCTGCAGCAGTTACTATTCCGCCATCTTCATCTATTAACATCATCTTACCATAATCATTCTTTCTTCTTCTTGCCAAATATCTGAAAACACTCTAGAGTTTTTGTTGGCTTCATTTGCTAATTTCTGCTCATACTGCAGTTTACCTGTTCTTACAAACTGAGTTGCCTTCCTGCCTGCTCTTTATACACTACTCATGCAGTTATTTGTTACCATTATTCATCTTTTGCTGCCTCCACACTATCCTCAATCTTCCAAATTTTATGCTTAATCCCTTCATTAGTTCATTCATTAACACTTGCCTCTTTCCCATCATGGATTTTAGGTCTTGTGGTCTTTTTTAGTCTTGTGTCTTGCTTTTTTGATCTATGAATTTTTCTTTTTCCATTTATTTAATATCTGTATAGTATTTTCTGGCAGTCTGGTATTGTCCGTTCAATTTAGATGTTCTAAGCATTTTTGTTTATATTTACTTATACAGTAGTTAATTGGTTTTATATTTCAGAAAATGTAAAATTTATTCATTTGTTTTATGGTTTCATTTATTATAATCCAGTTATTTTTCTGAGAAATTTCATTTCTACTATCTGAATCTATTTTTCATTCTTCCTTTTTTTTTGTGGGCCATGTTTCACTTCCTTATAATAAAGATGGTTTCGACAGGGTGTTATATAATCTGATTCAGGTGTGTTATGTACCAGAGATGGCTTAAGTGTATTATTTATTATGCTGATTACTTTAATGAAATTTGATATTTTAATGTGTATATCTTTTTCATCTTCATATGATAAATCACATCCCAGGTATTTGAAAATATTTACTTGTCCTAATATTCTGTTAACTATAACTATTTCACTTCTTATTGGGTTTTCTCCTTTGAAAGCCATTATTTTCGTTTTTACTTTAGATATTGTATTGGTCTGAAATTTCATTTAACGATCTTTGTAAATTATGTTCTGGTGTAACTAATATAATCTGATCATCAGCAAATAATAGTGTATTATTATTATTATTATTATTATGATGATGATTCAGGCCTCCATTGAGCTAAAAGACTCATCATGGGAGGCCCATCTTAGAAAACACAATCTCAATCATCACTCCTTGAACTCATTGAGTGTTTGTGCTCTCACCACTCTCTCAGGCAATGCATTCCATGGCTCAATCACCCTCCATGCAAAGAAACCACTCCTCACCCTCTTGCTCACAGCTTATTTTCGTAGCTTCCAAAGATGGCCCCTTGTTCTCGCTCCTTCCCTCTGTTCCACCAAGCAAAAGAACTCCCCAGTGTCAACCCTGTAACCACCTCTCAACAGTTTAAAAGTCTCAATCATATTGAGACTTTTAAACTGTTGACACATGTACACATCCCCCCAGTCTGTCTTTAATTACCACTGTAGAATCCTGATACCATCTTTGTTATCTGCATCTGCACCCTTTCCACAGTTAATATCCCCTTCAAATCCTGGGGACCAAATTTGAGAACAATAGCCCAAGTGTGGTGTGATCAGGGCTTTATACAATGGAATGACAACTCTTTTATCTCTGCAGGTCACCATCTTTTTTTATATTGCAGCAATCTCTGGGTTACTTTCACCACCTTTGCAATATTCCGTGCAATGTTCCGTGAATTTCAGGTTTCTATCAGTAATCACCCCCCCCCCAGATCACCTCCAGTTTATTTAAATCCTCTTGCAGTGCTGCCACATCAGCACTATTACTAATAACCCTTCCCAGCTTCACATCATCTGCTAGCAACTGAATATCCCCCTTGCAATCCATTGACAATGTCATGATATAAAGGTTGAACAATACAAGTCCCAGTACTGAGCCCTGTGAACCCCAATTGTAACCTTTTGCCTCCTTGATATTGCCCCCCCCCCATCCCTTACCATAACTCTCGGATACCTATCAGATTGCCAATTCTGAATCCACTTTACTAACCTGACATCTAAACCCATGTGCTGCAACTTAAATATCAGCTTATCATGTGGTTCCCTGTCAAATGCCTTGGTAAAATATTTAAAAAAATGACAGAATATGCCTTTCCTTCACCTTCCGCTCTTGTCACTTTATTATAAAAGGCAATCATATTACTAAAACAAGAGCACCCCTTAAAAATTCCATGCTGACTCTCACAGATAACATTACCCTCATATGCCCAAAACTGTAAATGATCTTTCACAAATTACTCTTAGAAAACACAATGTCTAAGTTTATCCAAAATCTTAACCACTACTGTTAAAATACAAACAGATCCTCTTTACCCTCTTTCTACTCCTAGGGCACCTTTCCTAGGCCAAACTTTCATTGAAAAGCCAGGTCAATGGAGCTGTCAGTTACCAATTATATATTTGATTTAATCCTTTATCCAAGTGTAAGCAAACAAAGTTTGCATCTGAAGTATTTTCAGGACTGGGACAACTCGTGGTAAAGGTGGTATAAGTTCTGATCACTTGCCTTAGTATCCCATAATGCAAAGCACATCTCCTTGCAGACATGTATGTTATTATGTATTAAGGGAAGGGTCACTACCCAGACTGGTTTTGACCTTTATTGAGGTCTCGTCAGTGGGAGCCAGACCCAGAGGTGGTGATACTAAGGTTGAAGTAATACAGAAGTCATATCACTCTATACCAGTTACCAAAAGGTGTCAACACCTTATTACTAAAATTCTCTGGATTAGAGATAGTTGATAGAAGTTTTTTCACTTGGCTATGTGACCAATTATATATTTGGTTTATCCAAGTGTAAGCAAATGAAGTTTGCACCTGAAGTATTTTCAGGACTGGGGCAACTTGTGGTAAAGGTGGTATAAGCTGTCAGTTCTTTAGCACATTCTCTCAAAACCCATGGTAAAATTCCATCCAGTCCCTCTGCTTTATTGACAGCCACAGTACTCAGTATTTGAAACACACTCTCTTCTTGTACTTCTAAACCTCGAACATGCCCCATACTCTAGTATTAAAACATATTTCTCCAGGATGAATACCTCGATAAAGTGTTCATTGAACAACTCCGCTATGTCCTTTGCAGCAATTATTACTCTATTCCCATTTTTATCCAACAACGTCATTTTTCCAGTCATTTCTCTTCCTACTGGCTACATAGTTAAAAAATTTCTGATGATTTTCTTTCGATCTCATGGCCAATTTCTTCACATATTCCAGTTTTGCCTTCCTTACCATACTAGTCACTCTCCTAGCACAAGTCTTATATTTTTCATGCATCTGCCCTCCACTTCTCTCCTTGTATCTCTTCCATAACCTCTTTTTTACCTACAGTTCCTGTTTGATATTGTTTGTCACCCCCTTTACATCAAATTGTGTCCTCTTCTTGAAAGTTTATTTTTCACTTGGTCAGACTATAATAAATTTAGTTTAATCCTTTATCCAAGTGTGTGCAAACAAAGTTTGCACCTGAAAGTATCTTCAGGACTGGGGTAAAATGGTACAACACCGGGCGACTCCTTGCAAAGGTGCAGCAAGCTACCAACACTTCTATCTCAGTATCTCCCATAATCCAAAACATATCTTCTTGCGGATATGTATAATGTTATGCATTAAGGAGATGTGTTTTGCATTATAGGAGATACTGAGATAGAAGTGTTGGTAGCTTGCTCCACCTTTGCAAGGAGTCGCCCAGTGTTGTACCACTTTACCCCAGTTTTGAAGATACTTTCAGGCGCAAACTTTGTTTGCACACACTTGGATAAAGGATTAAACTAAATTTATTATAGTCTGACCAAGTGAAAAATAAACTTTCAACATCTTTCTCTAAATCTAGAGTAATTTAATAAAAAGGTGGCACACCGTTTGGCAACTCCTATAGGAGGAGATGACCTTGCTAATGCTTTTGCCTTGGTATCTCCACTTGGGCCTGGCTCCCACTGAAGAGACCTCAATAAAGGTCAAAACTAGTCTGGGTAGTGGCCCTTCCCTTAATGGTAGCTTGCTCCACCTTTGCAAGGAGTCTGGTGTTGTACTACTTTACCCCAGTCGTGAAGATACTTTCAGCCTCAAATCTTGTTTGCACACACTTGGATAAAGGATTAAACTAAATTTATTGTGTCCTCTTCTTCACTCATGGTATACAGCTTACTATTGCTGCTCATAAATATTCCTTCACAATTTCCCAAGAACTAATGATATATCGCTCTTCCAATTCCTTCCTCCACAGAACTGCCCCAAGTTGATATCTAAGACTACAGGGTATCCACATTTTACCTCCCTAGTTTCAATGAACAGTAAAAAATTGAAATGTCGAAGTATGTAAGGTTTGGGTTGTTCAAACATTCCAAAGACTCTACAAGTTTCATCCACAAATTTTTTGACAAAAACTTGGTGATTTCAACAATATAGTCCATACACTTCAGTAGGATTTTCTTATATATATAGTAACACATTGAAACTAGGGTGATCCAATGTGGACACCCTGTATTATAATCACCTGCCTTATAATTCTACATAGATTCCTTTCTCTGTGATGCAAGAGCATCACAGAGAAAGGAAAATTGTTCATCTTCCAAGTCAAAACCACATGGTCACTCTCTCCAATGGGGGGCAGAGCAGAGATGCCATCTCAGTTATAATCAGCTCTTCTGATACTATGACCAAATCCAAAACTCTTAAACCTCATGTTCTTTTTACTACATGTTGCCTAAAACATATGTCTCTCAAGGATTCTAGAAATTCCATTCCCTTATTACTACATGCAGTTTCCTCTTCCCAATTTATTCTGGGAGATTTGTTATGGGAGATTTTAATACTTAAAATCTCCCATAACAGTCATTCTTCTCGCACTTGCCAAGCTCAACTGCCTAAACATCTCCTGTTCCTCACATTTCAAATTGCAATTTTCATTATATCTTCCTTCTTTCAGTTTCATATTCCTTTTCCTGAATACTAGTTGTTTCTCTGATGATTTGTCAGTAGATAGGTTACTATTTTTTTGTTGGGTAAGTTTATTGGCAAGTTTGCTACCTAATGGGTCTGGACAAGCATTTCTGACAGCATTTGCTCTGCAAGGGTGTTAGAGTCATATTATTATTATTATGTGATATCTCCAGGGAGTCTAAGGACTCATCGTGGGAGGACACTCTACTCTACTTTCGCTAATACATCTCACCCTCACCACTACTATTTAATTCTCCTACTAGAACACTACTACCATCAACACCATCTACCACCCATCATCACCAACAACAGTATTTAAACTGCATGTTCTGAAGGCTGATTTGTCTGTATGCAGGATGAAAACCCAAGCTTCCGGGAGAAAAAACCCTGCTACCTTCGTATGAGATTGGATAACTCACCTTCAATGAAAAAGCCCATAAAAGGATTCCCGTAGTCACGATGAGAATCAAACTCAGGTCTTTTCCAATCGAAGGGCTCAATGTTCTGCTGCTCTTCCAATTGCGTTACAGAGGCAATTTGCATTCTGTCACCATTGACTTGTTTTCAGAACAGGGTGGGCCATGAGAAGTTGTGAGGTTGGTAGGAGAGGCTATATATATTGTGCTTCACCACCCCTTCATACCTACCTTATTCAGTCTTTTGACCTTTGGGATACATTTGCACATTGATGTTAAATAATATCTTATGGTCAGTTTACATGCAGAATTGATCTCCTTCCTGATTAACTCATCATTCCATACTATAGGTCCAAGCCACTCCTAGCCTTTTCATAATCACCAGCCTTGTAGTTTCACATATATCCTTTCCTCACAGAAGTCTTCATGCGGCTGGCCACTATCCAGGTGATCACCTTATGAACACTTTCACTAACTGGGGGGACGTGATAATCCTTCTCAAAGTCTCATCCTCTAATGAAATGATTAGATCTAAAACACTCAGCATGCCCTCCATTGCATACTGTTTAAGATACTTGTCTTTCAAGAGCTCAAGAAATTAATTTTCCTTATACCCAAATGCTATCTCTTCATTCCATTCTACATTGCCATAATTAAAATCGTCCATAATGATCACCTTTCCTTTGTTCACTAACCCAAGTTACTTATACATTTCTTCATCGCAACCTCCACATTCTTTGGCATATAGCAGCATCCAACTAAAGGTGTTAACATCCACCTCACACAATACTGACTCAAAACCATTGCATCTCTGCTTTGTGCAGAGACATAATTTTCTTGCTATTATCAACAGCATCCTTTCCATTTTATCCTCACAAAAAACACATACCCTTCCATTTCTATTCCCATCAGAATATCATCTTTATCCAACCATGCTTCTATTATTCCATGCAGTAGGAATGGATGTTTGTGAGTATCTTTAGGTGGGTAATGAATTCTCTTGCCTGTTGTAAGACCACCATTCTGCTTATTGGTTTTTATCATATTTACTCTCTTTCTTGCCGCTCAACTAAATTTGACCAGCAGTCCTTCAGTCTATCCTAATAAAGAGGCATTCCACATACCTGCCATAATTTTGGTCAGTTGCCTCTGGGTGGAAAATAAATATCGGGAAGGTAGCAAAATATTCTGGAGGTTATTGAAAAATCTTAGAAATGCAGAAAAGAGTAATGCAAAATCAGAAATAATAATAGTGACATGACAACTGAAGATAAGGATAGCCTAGATATCTGGAGTAATTACTTTGAAAGATTGCTAAATGAAACTATCAGCAACATTATAGTGGTAGGAAACACTTAACAGGAAGGCAATCAAGGAATAGAAAAGCTGCCAAAAACTTGAAATGTGGAAAGGCTGCTGGAGTGGATGATGTTTGACCATAAAATGATCAAATATGAAGGTAGAAAGTTTATTTTTCACTTGGTTAGACTATAATAAATTTAGTTTAATCCTTTATCCAAGTGTGTGCAAACAAAGTTTGCACCTGAAAGTATCTTCAGCACTGGGGTAAAGTGGTACAACACCGGGCAACTCCTTGCCAACTCTTCTATCTCAGTATCTCCCATAATGCAAAACACATCTCCTTGTGGATATGTATAATGTTATGCATTAAGGGAAGGGCCACTACCCAGACTAGTTTCGACCTTTATTGAGGTCTCTTCAGAGTTGCCTGGTGTTGTACCACTTTACCCCAGTCCTGAAGATACTTTCAGGCACAAACTTTTCTTGCACACACTTGGATAAAGGATTAAACTAAATTTATTATGAAGGTAGAAGTTTTACAATGACCACTGTGCATTCAGAAGCTCTAGTCAGAGGGTTGAATTCCAAAGAATTAAAGCAGAGATCTCATAGTATCCATCAAAAAAAAGGGGGGGGGGATTAACACTGAATATGACTATTATAGAGGAATTTCCCTACTGAATGTTCCTGGTAAGTTTGTCTGCAAGTATACTTGACAAAAGGTCAAGACATATTGGAAAGGGACTTGCAGACCATGCTCAGTTCAGGAAAAATAAAGATTGATAGATTTAGATTTTCACTTCAAGACAGTTGGTTGAGAAATCATAGGAATATAACAAGGAACTGTATTTAAATTTTTTGTTGATCTGGTGATAGAGACATATCATAGAGTGGGAAGTGAAAAGCTGTTCAAAACTACAGTTGTATTTGTATCATGTAAATGAGGCATTATATCGAGGAAAAAAAAAAATATATATATATATATATACGAGGGTGGTCTGAAAAGTTCTCTGCCTAACAATGAAAAAACAAATTTATAATTTCAAAATTATTTTTATTTTTTCAACATAATCTCCCTTAAGAATAATACATTTATTCCAGTGATGCTCCAGTGCCATTATCCCGTCCCAATAGTGGTTCTCAGTAAGATCTGCAAAATACCCCTCTACAGCTGCAAACACCTCTTGATTCGAAGAAAAATGCTGACCAGCAAGGAAGAGTTTTCGTTTTGGGAAGAGATAGAAGTCAGAGGGAGCCAAATCTGGGGAAATAGGGTGGATGTTCCAACAATTCATAGTGCAGATCTCTTAATTTTTCCATTGCCCAAACACCTTTTGTGAGCAGGTGCATTGTCGTGATGAAAGATGATTTTTTCCTTCTACAAACCAGGTCTTTTCTCACGAATTTTTTCGTCTAGTCGGAATAATATTCCCCATTTATTGTTTTACTCTTTTCAAGATAATTAATAAACAAAATGCCTTTAGTATCCCAAACCGATGCTATGACCTTTCCTGCTGATGGAACCAATTTTGGTGCTGAACAACCAGCTTCTATCCACTGTTTTGGCTGCTGTTTGGATTCTGGTATTTAATGGTGAATCCAAGTCTCACATATAGTAATCTGTCAAACCACCCTTATTGTGACTGTTCTCCTGTGGCCCAGACGATCACTCGTATTGCGAATGATTGCCCATGGCACCAATTTCATGGCGATGGCCTCCAGGACATCCACATGGTGACAGAAGAGGCCCTGGATTGGCTTTCTGGTCTGGACATTACCTGTAGCTGCTTTTGCCATAAGAATAAATAAATAAAAATAAATCCATGGTAATAAATTCACACACTAAATCAGGTTTATTCTTGTTAAAACGCTTAAAGCACTGTTCAGAGATTTTCATGTGAGTGTGTTTTTTGATCTGCTGTGAGCAGATCAAAAAACACACTCATCTTGCGCACAGCACTCATCTTGCGCAAAGCTTTTTCATTTGCAATTCTTCATGCAGAATATAACCTGCACTTTCTTTTGAAATGCCTATAGTCTCAGCAATTTCACGCACTTTGACTCGCTGGTCATCCGATACCATATCGTGCACTTGATCAATGATTTCTGGTGTTGTTACACTTTTTGGACGTTTTTCATGTAGATCATCTTCAAGGCTGGTACGGCCATGTGTAAACTCAGCAGCCCATTTGTTAATTGTCGAAAATGAAGGAGACGAGTGCCCATAAACTTTTAAGAACTTCGAATGAATTTCTTTTGGCATTAAACCTTTTACAAAAAATTTTATAACCGCACGATATGCAATTTTATCCATTTCAAGGGATACAGCCAACACTTTTACTTCAGACAGTGTATAAAACAAACTACTTGATAGAATGATTTGAAATTTCACATGGATGCTTATGACAGATGTACCAACTTAGAAAAAAAAATCTTGCTGATAGTGTTGCTATCCATGGTCAAGGCCAAGAAGAACTTCTCAGACCACCCTCATATAGTCCATATTTGAGTTGTAAGTCAGCAGTTAGAATTGAAGGAAGCACAGGAAAATGATTTGATGTTAAATCAAGCATGAGACAAGTACATATATCACCTCTACTATTATTCATCATCTATATGGATGATGTTATGAATAAAAATGGCATTAAACCTGATATAAAAATTGGAGATGTTATTCTCGGCTCTTTACTTTATGCAGATGATATCATCATCATTAAATTCCTGATATGTACCCTCAATGGGTGTACAGGATAATTATGATAGTATTATATGAAAAATTATACCATCTCTAACTTCCGATCAGCAATTTTCCTCCAAATTAATTTGTTATTTGTCAAGATTCAAATATTATCAGATCTTATATTTCTGTCTGTTAAGGCACTTTTTTCTGTATTAATCTATCTACATCTTGGTCTTCCTCTGGGTCGTTTTTCCTGCTAACCTGGAAAAGAACACTTGTTTTGCTAAAGTTTCCTCTCCCATTCTGTTTAAGTGACCATACCACTTGACATTAGTTCTACTAATACATTCCTGAATGCTAACAATGACAAGTTCTTTCTTATACCCTCATTTTTAATGTGATATTGCCATTGATGCTATTTCTTCAGTCCACTAAACTTTCTCTCCAGTCTTGAATCAAGTGTTTTTATTTCTGACCCAGCTCTCAGATCTATAAGTTAAAATTGGGCTAGAACACTGTCTGGTATACAGCTAATTTAGTGTTTTGACTAATTTCTTTCTTATTCCATATAAATGAAATAAGAACGAGAGGAAGTGAGAATGTGGGAGTGACAGAGAGTGAAATTGTCAGAATTCAAGAGTTGATGAAACAGTTATTGAAAATGAAAAATAAAATGAAGAATATATGTAGTGATATTAGACATTTAGTGGAAATTAATGAAAGTGTGCAAAAGAATAGAATGAAAGAAAAAAGGGTAAAAGAGATAACTAGTGATTCCAGAATAGCATTATATGGAGATTCTGTAGTTAGAGGTAGTATTAGTTAATGAGAGAGTCTATAAGGTCTGCTATCCAGGAGGGAGAATGAGTAGGATAATTCAAGTGTTGGACATGAGGAAGAAACAAACAAGAGAGAGTTAGTGTAGTTGTGGGGACAAATGATCTAAGTTGACATAAGGAGCACGAGGGTGAATATCAGGAGATTATTGAGAACGGTGAAAGATAACAGTGTACTGGGAAAGGTTGTCAGTGTGTTGCCGAGGTATGACAACGATGAGTTGAGAAGACGGAGAGCCAAAATCATGAATGGTATGCTAGCAGAACTGTGTGAGGAGAAGGGAGTACAGTTTGTGGATGTATGGCATGTGTTTGAGGGAAGAATGAAATTATACAGGCATGATGGGTTGCATTTGAATGGCTTTGGAGTGAGTGTACTGGAGAAAGTGTTGCTGGATGGAAGTACAGCGTGTGATGCATGCAAGAGATCAGAAGAAAGAGATGAAGAAAAAAATCAGGAGAGTGGTATTGAAGAGACAGAAGTCCTTGGCAGTGGAAACCGTAGTAGTGTGAGAGATGAAGAAAGAATGGAATGCAAGAGAAACAGGGAAGTGGGGGAGGGGGACCCCGGGTTGACAGGAAGACTAAGGCATAGGGAGAGTGGATGTTAAAAGTGGCAGTGAATGTATGTATGAAGATGTAGTATATTGTGATGTGGGTGGGGAAGTTGAGACTGAGCAGATATATGTGGTAAGTGGTGATAAAGATGATTGGGCAGGTGTGATGGGGAAATCACAACCAACAAGTAGCTTGGATAGGACTGATTATAGACCTAAAAATGAATTACTGTGTTTGTTTATCAATGCCAGAAGTATCAGAAATAAGGGAGATGAAATGGTTTCACTGATTGAGTTTATTTTCCCCCAAAAGCATTGAAATAAGTGAAACATGGTTAAATGAAGATAATATTCTAACAGACAGAAATGGACAGATACAGTATTTTTTGCAAGGACAGAAAGGACAAAAAGGGGGAGAGAGTGCTGCTGATGATAGCAGGGAAATTATGTCCACATAAGGTAGACATGAAAGAAGGAAATAGTGGAAATAGTTATGAGGCAGTGTGGTGTAATGTGGACATTAACAGGAACACATATTTAGTTGAATGTTGCTATAGGCCTGGGAATGTGGAGAATAGTGATGAAGAAATTTGTAAACAACTTGGATTAGTGAACAAAGGAAGAGTAATTATTATGAGTGATTTTAATTATGGGAATATATAAATTGGAATGAAGAGATAGCATTTAGGAATAAGGAAATGAAAATCTCAAGTTCTTGAGAGATAACTATCTCAGGCATCACGTAAAGGAGGACATGCAAGGATTGAGAGTTTTAGATCTGATCATTTCATCAGAGGATTTAATTGTGAGTAGAGTTTCACACTTTCCTCCAGTTGGTGAAAGTGATCACCTGGGTTGCAGCTTGCCATATACAGACTTCTGTGAGGAAAGGATATATGTGGAAGTACAAGGTTGGTGATTATGACAAGCTTAGGAGACATCTGGGAGCTATAGCATGGAACGACAAGTTGAGCGGTAAGGAAATAAATGCTGCTTGGAAACTAAGAAAGAAATACATAACAGGATCAATGTGAGAATGTATTCTGAAGGCCAAAAAGGCTGAATAATTAGGTGTAAAATGGATGAATGAGGGACTTAAGCATGAAATCTGGAAGAAGGTACTTTTGGAGAAGTACAAGATGAATAATGGTAATAATCAGTTACATGAAGAGTATAAAAAATAAGCCAGGGGAGTGACTCAGTTAGTAAGGAAAATAAAAGTGCAATATGAGCAGAAATCGGCAAATCAGGGTAAGATAGCAAGTTTGAGCGCGTTAGTAGTTGGAAGGGGCTCAATCGTTCGATGCTGTTGGCACACTCTCCCTCGATGAGTCTTTGGACTCCCTGGAGGTGTCACATAATAATAATAATAATAATGATGATCCCTAGAGAGTTTTTTAGATATGTGTCAAGTAGAAGGAAGAATGATCATGGTAAGATGATGTTAATGGATGAAAATGGTGACACAGTGGAATCATGAGTAACTTTAGTGTAGAGGACATAGGAGAGGATGGCTTAATTGTGAGTGAGCAGGAATTATTTGTGAAAAAACTTTGATGTCAATAAGGTGATAGAATTTGATGACATATTACCATACAGTTTAAGGGAATGTTCCAGAGAATTGGCAATAGCATTGGCATGTCTGTTTAATAACAGGCATACCAATGTTAACAGGTTATTAAATGTTATTAAATCAATCTTATAACAGCACAGGTTCCAAGGGAGGAAAAGGAGGGTAAAATGAAATTGTTCCACTGCATATTGGTGGTCATAAGGCTGTAGCTTCAAATTATAGGCCAATCTATATATCTGGAGTTGAAGGTACTGGAGAGATTGGTGAGAGGTTCCCTCACCAATCTCACATTTCTCTGTGGTTATCAGTATGGGTTCTTTAATAAAGAAATCATGCTTTACTAACTTACTTATGTGCTATAACAAGGCTACAAATACCTTGGATCGGGGAGATGCATATACAGTGGTGTGTTTGGAAAACCTTTTGATAGACTGCCACACAATGAGCTGTTAAATAAATTGAAACAGATATGATTGGATAACAGACTTCTGTGTTGGATCAGTGACTGGCAGAAAGTTGTATATGGGAGTACAGTATTCCAAAAGAGTAAGGTCACTAGTGGTGTACCACAAGGATCAGTTTTGGAACCATTGTTGTTCAAATTGTATGTTGATGATATTGGGATGGGTTTAACTAGTGATATGCAGCTGTTTGCAGATGATTCAAAATTGGGGAGAGCAATGCAGAGTCAAGCAGATGGCCTTACAGGAGGATTTAAATAGATTGCAGAATGGGCAGGTAAGTGGAACTATCGGTTCAACTTTGCAAAGTGTAAGGTTTTGAGATTTGGTAAGCAATGATGGGATGCAAAGTATACACTTGGTGGGAAAACTTTAAAGGAAGTCGAGGAGATGAGAGATCTGGGAGTGATGGCGGACAAGGACATGAAATTCAGGGTCCACATTATACAAGTTGTGAAGACATCACAGAGGATAATGGTAAAGATGCGGTGAACCCTAACATGCAGAAATAAGGAGGTTTTGGTTCTACAGTTATGATTATGAGTTATGATGCCATTGCATAAATCCTTCATCAGGCCTCAAATTATTGTGCACAGATTGGGTCACTGGTTTTCATGGTGGCAAGGATATGTTGGGATCCAGAGAAGATTTACAAAGGGTGGTCAGTGGTCTTTTGGAATGTGGAGTACGAGTACAGATTGAGAGAATGTAAGTTGCAAAACCTCATGAATAGGAGGAATAGGGGGATATGATGAGACATATAAGCTAGTCAGGGGTTGTTATCAGGTTGACATGGAAGAGATTTTTCATAGAATGGGGTGGGGGAGGTAGAACAAGAGGCGAATGCTGGATTCTGTATAAGAAGGGTGTGAGGAGCAGGCTTTTTGATTACAGAGTGGTTGGTGAGTGGAATGCATTTCCTGAGTGTGTTGTGAATGTAGACAAATTGAATCAGTTTATTGCACTGTTGGATGAGCATTGTGTGCAATAGTGTGTATACCTTCCACGATGAGTCTCTGACTTCATGGGGACCAGATGTTAATAATAATAATAATAATAATAATAATAATAATAATAATAATAATAATGTGTTTTATGTTTAGTTGTATTATTATTATTACTGTTCTTCGAACTACACTGTAGATATTTTATGAGACATGAAATGCCTATTAATGTTTTGGTTATTAAAGTTACTTACTTGCTGTTGGAATTTTTTTCCCACTTGGTTAGACTATAATAAATTTAGTTTAATCCTTTGTCCAAGTGTAAGCAAACAAAGTTTGCACCTGAAGTATCTTCAGGACTGAGGCAACTCGTGGTAAAGGTGAACCAAGCTCTCATCACTACTTGTCTTAGTATCTCCCATAATGCAAAGCACATCTCCTTGCAGACATGTATAATGCTATGCATTAAGGGAAGGGCCACTACCCAGACTAGTTTCGACCTTTATTGAATGTTGAAGTACAGGTCAAACTCCAAAAACTTAGCATTGTTCCCCCTCAGTAACCTGCCACTGAGAAGAACTCTCAGCATTAGCTCTACCCCTTGGCAGGCTCACCCACCACCGAGCAGAGCCGCTCATATGTCATCTGAGGGGTAACAGCAACAGCCGTGTGCCTCAGTTAACTTCATGGACTACAAAAATGCCATTCATTATCCCCCCTATCCAGGACCTTGGTGACAGCAATAGCCAAGCCTCAGTTAAAACTTCATGGGCTACAGCATTGCCATTCATCACCCAAGCTTTCAACTGGTTTTGACCTTTATTGAGGTCTCGCCAGTGGGAGCCAGACCCAGAGGTGGTGATACTAAGGTGAAAGCAATGGAGAAGTCATGTTTACCTATATGAGTTGCCAAAAGGTGTCTCACCTTATTATTAAATTACTCTGGATTTAGAGAAAGATGTTGGAAGTTTTTTTTTCACTTAGTTTAATCCTTTATCCAAGTGTAAACAAGTAGTGATGAGATCTTGGTCCACCTTTACCACGAGTTGCCTCAGTCCTGAAGATATTCAGTTTGCTTACACTAGGATAAAGGATTAAACTAAATTTATTATAGTCTAACCAAGTGGGAAAAAACTTCCAACATCTTTCTCTAAATCCAGAGTAATTTAATAATAAGGTGAGACACTTTTTGGCAACTCGTATAGGTAAATATGACTTCTCCATTGCTTCCACCTTAGTATCACCAGCTCTGAGTCTGGCTCCCACTGACGAGACCTCAGTAAAGGTTGAGACTGGTTGGAAGCTTGGGTGATGAATGGCAATGCTGTAGCCCATGAAGTTTTAACTGAGGCTCGGCTGTTTCTGTCACCCCTCACATGACATATGAGCAAATGAGCGGCTCTGCTCATATGTCTTATATGGTTGTGCCTGAAGTATCTTCAGGTGCTCGGTGGTGAGATGAGCCTGTTACTAAGGGGAACAACGCTGAGTTTTTTGGAGTTTGACCTGTACTTGAACATTCAATAAAGGTCGAAACCAGTCTGGGTAGTGGTCCTTCCTTTAATGCATAGCAATATACATGTCTGCAAGGAGATGTGTTTTGCATTATGGAAGATGCTAAGACAAGTAGTGATGAGAGCTTGGTCCACCTTTACCACGAGTTGCCTCAGTCCTGAAGATACTTCAGGCACAAACTTTGTTTGCTTACACTTGGATAAAGGATTAAACTAAATTTATTACTTACTTGCTATTAAATATTTGTGTCAAATAACCATGTAAATCCCACAGTTGTCTTTACATAACATAACATAACTACTGTATTTATATAAATTATTACTATCCTACTTGACTGAATGGTAGACTAACTGTTGTTTAAAATTCCATTGGGAGAAAGATATTTTGTTTGTGAATGTTTTTGTAGACAGTTTTCAGTGCCCACTCTTAAATTGTTCAGAAAAATACCATTTTTGGTCTCTGGAGACTGAGAGGACTAGATTATTCATGGTACTAAAGGTACAATAAGTTTACAACTTTTCTCTTGGCGTGATCCACATTAAAAAGTATTTCTTATATGTTTATTGTTTAAAATTATATTTATTCTTAATAAAAAGATTTTGATTTTACAGTTATGATTATTTCTTTTCTAGCTATCCAATACTCAACTCAGAAACAGATATTGCAGTGCCTTCTGCTCCTCCACTGTATTCTGATTCACACTGGTCATGTCCGCCCACAAATCCATCTTTGTGGCCATATAATGATTCTACTAGACAACAACAACAAAGAGATCAACAAACTATTTACCCATTAATAGAGGAATGTAAAGAAAATAAAACTGATTTCCAAGGTGCCATTTCTAGTCAGAAAGAAAAAAATACATATCATAGTTTGTCAAACAGTAAGTGTAATATTATTTCTCTCTTTCTCTTTCTCTCTCTCTCTCTCTCTCTCACACACAACACACAGAAAGATTTTTCAGTAATATTTAAATTAAAAGGTATTTATGTTATTACATGTCTATATTCCACAATATGCAATTTTAATTTTTAAAAGAATGCCTTTTGTAGGCTTCAAACTTGGTGCTTAGCCAAATATTTTATTATCTTCATTATTATTATTATTATTATTATTATTATTATTATGCACAGGCATCTCCATGGAATATGAGGACTCATTGCAGGAAGCCAATACTTACCATTATTCACACAATACCCTTCAATACCTCCTTAAATTCATTCACTGATAAAGCTCTGAAGACTGTTACAACCCATCGACTTATTTACTACTCTTTCTAAGCAAAAAAATTGGTCCTCGTGGCTTTGTTTGCAATGCTCTCACACAAATCCATCTTGGCAAGTGTTCAAAAATTTGTTTTCATTAACCCTATAAAATCCCATTAGTAATTCTAAGTTTTTATGATATCTCATCTTTACCATCTCTCATCCAAATTTTGTAACCCACAAACTTTCATTGTGTTCTCGTAGGAAGCATTTCATAGTCCTATCACCATCTTGGCTACTTGCCTTTGGATCCTTTCCACTACTTCCTAATTCCAGACGACTAAATATGTTTCCAGTAGTCCATGGCCATATCAGAGTCTTGTAAAGGGGAACAAAATAATAACCTCTCCTATGTTCTCCCCAGGATCTTTTGAATGGGCAAACCGCCCGGCTAATGTTGTGAATTGACATGGCTAAATAATGAGCAAGAATGGAAAAATTATTTTTGTATGCTCGGCTAATGCTTCATTCCACCCGGCTGGTAAAAATTTCTGGGGAGAACACTGCTCTCTATCTCTACTTGCAGATATTGCAGTGTCTCTTCTGCTCCTCCACTGTATTCTGATTCACACTGGTCATATCCACCCACAAATCCATCTTTGTGGCCATATGATGATTCTACTAACAACAAAGAAGAGATAAACAAACTATTTACCCATTAATAAAGGGATGTAAAGAAAATAAAATTGATTTCCAGTATATTTTTCAACATCCAAGTAATCATTTGAGCAATACTGCCCTTTAGACGTTGACTGCCCACATTTTCATTGTGTTCCCTGAAACTTCAAATCCGTATCCACCATCAGTCTGAAATCTCTAGACTCATCAATTTCCTACAGTTGAGTTATTAGAGTAATACATAGCTTTTTATTCTTTTTATCTAAAAGTGCATATATAACATTACACTTTACCACATTAAAACAGCCATTATCCTTTGGCCATCCTGTTAGCCTATTTAAATCATCCTGCATGTGATCTCTACATCACCTTTATTGACTGCCTTCCTCGATTTTGTATCATCAGTAAACAACTGGAAACAACTCCTACAAATCATTCCTATATCAAAGAAAAAATTATATACCATGGGCCGAAGTACACGTTCTTGCAGCATACAAATACAGTATGGCACACAAAAAAACAGTACTGAACTTCAACATTCCTCCCCCCCCCCTCAGTACACATGGTATGAGATATGCCATTTGACTGCACGCACATTAATAGAAGAGCATGTGTAGAGTCTACACCATTACATTTAGCTATAGCAATGGAATTGATGTTGGAAGAAAAGACATTTATTATTGAACATTGTTCTCATTCATATGAAGTAGGTAGGGCAAATGGTCCAAGCCTACAACATGTTTGTGAGCAGTTTGTTTGTCATTTCTGTAAGCATACCCAAGCCACAGTGTCATCATTGCATTAATTGAGAGTGTTCCAATATACTAGGAGTGTTCTGCCACAATGCAAAGGGCATTTGGGGAGGCCACGAACTATTAACACAAATGAGAATCACAGGCATGTGCTGAAGCAAGTGTTCCAGTCTCCAAAACACAGTCAACGCTGAACAGCTGTAAAACTTGGGATACTGAGGCAGTCACTACAGAGAATCCGTAAGGAGCTGGGTTCCTTTTCATACATCATAAAGGTGGGTCAGTGTTTAACAGCAATGGATTACGCTGCACAACAGGAATACTGTGCATCCGTGCTGACCAATGTCTATGAATATTCATTCTTCTTCCATAATGTCTGGTTCTTGAATGAAGTGCATTTCTATCTAAGTGATGTAAACAGATGAACCTACAGGTTTCTTGGTTTCTCAAGACTTGAATTTGTTCAAGTGAAACCTTTTCACAGCATGAAGATCACTGCATGGTGTGTGGTTTCCGGCCATGCCATAATTGGGCTTTACTTCATTGAGGAAGGGTGTAGCTGTGATTTTGAATAGCGACGCTACATCAAAAATGTGCTGGTTCTATTCACCCAGGATTTGCATAGGATGTGTTGTGCAAAAATCATTCCATTTCATGCACAGGTAATTCCAACAGGATGGAGCAACCTGTCACACATCACGTGGTTCTGGAGCCTATATATCAGAACACTTCCCCAGGAGGGTCATTTGAGGTTCACAGAATTCCCATACTCTGATCTCCTGATCTCACATCATTTGCTGTCTTGTCTGAGGGTATGTTGAAGAAATGGGTATTCCATCATGACCTGCCTTCAAATCTTGATGAACTTAGGGATAAAATTACATGATATGTCCAGAAGATGTCCCAACCCTTGTTCTTCAAGATGACAGAGAGCCTTTGCATGTGCTATGAAACCTGTGGTCCAAGCCTTAAAATAGGCACCTTGAAAGACAAGGTGCCTATTTTGAGCACATAATCTGCTGTTGTTAATGCTTTATTTGATCAAGATTCCACCGATAGTTGTGGATGTACACATCATCATGTGTCTGTAAATTGTGGTGGCTGATTTGCCTGTACACAAGATGAAAACCCCTAGTTTCTGAGAGAAAAAAACCCTGCTACCTCCATATGAGATAGGCTAACTCACCTACAATTGAGACCAGATAAAAATTCCTCCCATCATAAAGATTAGAAGGAAGAGAGCGGGTAAAAGAACAGACTTTATACCAGACCTAGCCAAAAGCCTTACAGGTATCAAGGGTAACCTTGAGATTCGTCGAATTTTTCCATGGTGTTTGTCCAGAGATCAGTGACATAAGTAAGTAGATCCTCGGAAGAGGTAGAATCCATACTGGTGAGCATTTATCAGTTGAGCACTTTCAGGGTAATGTAGGAGCTGAATGCTGATGGGATCTCTTCATTACTTTAGAGAACTGAGGTAAGAGAAATTCAACAGTAGTTTGATGGTAAGGATTTGTTTTGTCACCTTTCTTAAGAATAGGTTGTATGTGAGCTAATTTCCACACTGCAAGATAGATACCAGTTGAATATGAACGTGTAAAAAAGGTGACCCAGAAGAACTGGAGTTAACTCTGGAGTGCACACTTTTAGGATAATTGGGTAACTGCCACTAGGGCAAGAAGACTCGTTTTGTATCTAATTTGTATAAAATTCTTCTTATTTCATTATGACAAAAGGACAAAGAGAACACCATTGTGTTCTGAGTGTTTGGAATGGTTGGGATAATTTACCAGGGTCAGCTCTACAGGAATTAGTGGAGAAAGAAGCCGGGAGGTTGGATGATGCAATAAAATCATCTGAGTTGTTTATATAGCTGGTGGTGGTATGAATTAGCATGTGTGTATTGGCCAGTGTGTGTGTCGGTTTTTGGTAGACCGTGAAGGATAGACTGCCTGAAGGAAGATGTGTGACTAGTGTGTCTAGGAGCGGGAGCGAATTTTGGTTTTCGATTTCAATGGTAAATTGTATGCGTTCATGTTGTTTGTTCAGGTAGCTAAGGAATGTGTTTAGCGTTTGTCGCCTGTGCCACCAGATTGCGAACACGTCATCAACGTATCTAAGCCAGACTGTTGGTCTTAACATGCCGGAATCAAGAGCCCTTTGCTCAAAGGTTTCCATGTAGAAGTTAGCGATTGGGGGGAAAAGTGGTGAGCCCATGGCTGTACCTTCTTTTTTGTAGGTAAAATTTGTTTTGTCACACGAAGTAACCGGACTGTAGTATGTGGGCAAAGAGGGCCGTAATGTCGGGCAGAAATTTGTTCTGTAGTAGGAGAATTTTGTTTATAAACAAAATTAAAAACATAACACTCGACAAAGACAACTTATTAGTCAGTTTCGATGTTTCTGCCCTTTTCACTAATGTCCCCATCAATGACACAATTCTCCTACTACAAAACAAATTTCCGCCCAACATTACGGCCTTCTTTGCCCACATACTACAATCCGGTTACTTCGTGTGGCAAAACAAATTTTACCTACAAAAAGAAGATACAGCCATGGGCTCACCACTACCCCCCCCCAATCACTAACTTCTACATGGAAACTTTTGAGCAAAGGGCTCTTGATTCCGCCACGCTAAGATCGACAGTCTGGCTTAGATACGTTGACGACGTGTTCACGATCTAGCCGCATGGGCTACAAACACTAAACATATTCCTTAGCCACCTGAATAAACAACATGAACGCATACAATTTCCCATCGAAATCAAAAACCAAAATTCACTCCCATTCCTAGACACACACTGGCCAATACATACATGCTAATTCATACCACCACCCATCACAAAAATATGGAGTCATTAACACCCTTAAAAACAGAGCTACAACAATTTGCTCTAACCAGCAAGCCCTGAAACAAGAACTAAAAATCATCAGCGACACATTCATAAATAATGGCTATAACAAAAATACTATTAATAAAATACTCCATAAAACAACAACAAAAACGAATCTAGATTAGTAAAACCATAGCCATCCCATACATTAAAGGGTTATTGAAAAAAATCAACAGAATCCTACAACAT
Organism: Typopeltis vanoorti; assembly: GCF_054136105.1. Taxonomy (NCBI): domain Eukaryota; kingdom Metazoa; phylum Arthropoda; class Arachnida; order Uropygi; family Thelyphonidae; genus Typopeltis; species Typopeltis vanoorti. The sequence continues at coordinate 85,914,184 of NC_143553.1, forward strand.
TATAACCTCAATGCCACCTTTAAACCACTTACTAAACTTAAAACCATATTCAACTCCTCTAAGGATCCTCTCCTCCCATTAGCACATCCTGGAGTCTATTGCATCCACTGCACCTGTAACTTACCATACATTGGTGAAACAGGACCGACAATCCCTATACACAAGAAAGAACACATTAGACACATTAAATATAACCATTATTGTGAAGCAGGCCTCTCAGACCACGCACTCCACCTTACACCAAATCAACTGGAAAAGCACCCGCTTTTTACACCGCACAAAAACTTGGTACGAAAGGAAATTTAAGGAAGCCTGCAAAATCCTGATAAACCATCCAAATATCAAAACAAAGATCTCATGAAAATTCCAAGGATCTGGATGGCACACATTCAGCCTACCTAATATATAAGATCCAGCATAAGTCAGGACTCTAGCCAATCTTCAGCTAGTATTAGAAACCATTCCATACTAACTGGCTGGAATGTACATGATGTTAATGTATGTATATAGATATATACTTGTTGTTGTGCCCAATGTATTTCTACAACCAACAGATAACACTAATAATAGGACTCTAGCATTGATGTATAATTTTTTTTTTTTTTCACCAGAGGTCAGGCCAACAATTGTTGTAGCGGTTGGTCAGTGTCTGTAACAAACCGGTTTGATTGTAGTGTAGCTTGTTTTCTGTGTATAGTTGTATGCTCCAGAAGATGACCTTGACATAAAGGTCGAATGTAGATTTTAGTTATATTAAACTAAAGTTTTTATTTATAACTTAGTAAATCTTTTGGAGACACAAAGATTAATTAGAGGTCCATGAAAGTGAGGGTTAACTGGATAAATAGATATATAAAGCTTTTTTTGAAACTGCAAAAAAAGAAAGCACTGTGTAGAGAATATAAAGAAAAATGTGAGCAGCATACTCATGAGTAGTACAATGTACAATCAAGAAGAGTGACTGGTGTGGTAAAATAGCCCAAATTCATATTACAAGAGAAATTAGGCAGAGCAGGCCAAAGTAAATTCAAAAAAGATTTTTTGCTATATAGCAAGTAAGAGAAGGAACAGTTATGGAAGGATGACTTTAATCAATACTGATGGTAAGAAGGTGACAAAAGCAGAAGTAGTTGAGTTGCTGAGTGATTACTTTGCAAGGAGGGGTATCATCCAGGTGGAGATTTTATAGTTGCTGATGTCACAGAGACATTGAGGTAGATGAACAGGAGATGCTCAGCATATTGAAAAATATCAACATGAATATGGTAGTAGGACTGGATGGCATGTCGGGCTGTGTACTATGCAAATATGTAAGACAGTTGGCAGTGCCTCTGATAAAGTTGTGTAATCTAAGTCTCAGCTTTGACAAGCTTCCAAGGGAGTGGAAATAGTTATATGGTGTTAATGGGGTATTATCAAGCAATACTTAGTCTCTATTTGAGTTGTAAGTCAGCAGTTAGAATTGAAGGAAGTACAGGAAGATGGTTTAATGTTAAATCTGGTGTGAGACAAGGATGTACATTATCCCCTCTATTATTCATTATCTATATGGATCACATTATGAAGGAAAGTGGTATTAAACATGATATCAAAATTGAAGATGTTAATGTCAGCTTTTTGCTTTATGCGGATGATGTTATACTTCTAAATAAATCTGCTACAAATCTGCAAGATTCCTTTTGTAATCTTGTATATTATAAATTTTATAACTTTTGTAATAGACATGGTATGAAGGTCAGCAATAAAAAGACAAAAACAATGAAAATAGGCAGAATCATTGAAAATATCAACTGTGTTGTGAATGGAGAACCTGTGGAACAAGTAAAATATTTCAGCTACTTAGGCATGATTTTTAGTGAAGATGGTAAATTAAATATAGAAATAGACAACAGAATCAGCAAAGCTGGTATGGTGGGAAGTCAATTGAATAAATATGGAATAAGAGAGAAATTAGTCTGAATACTAAATTAGCTGTATACAAGACAGTGTTCAAACCAGTTTTAACTTATGGATCTGAGAGCTGGGTCAGAAGTAAAACACTTGACCAAAGACTAGAGACCGCAGATATGAGAGTCCTGAGAAAGATTAGAGGCATTAATAGATGGCATCAATGGCAATATCATATTGAAAACGAGGATATTAGGAAAGAACTTGACATTGTCAGCATCCAGGAATGCGTTAGCAGAGCTAATCTTAGGTAGTATGGTCACTTAAACAGAATGGGCAAAGAAAGATTAGCAAAACAAGTATTCTCTGCCAGGTTGGCAGCAAAACGACCCAGAGAAAGACCAAGATATAGGTGGATTGATATGGTACAAAGTGCCTTAGATGATAGAAATATAAGATCTGATAATGTTGGAGTCTTGACATGTAACAGACTTATTTGGAGGAAAATTGTAGATAGGAAGTTAGTAATGATGTAATTTTTTTCATGTAGTACTATCGTATCCTGTACACCCCTTGAGGGTACATGGCAGGAATTTGATGATGATGATCATGATGATGAAGATGAAGATGATGATGAAAAAAGTTGGTTAAAGGTAAAATCCAACAGTGGATACATAAGAATTTGATATTCTGTGATGGGCAGCATGGTTTTGTAACAGGTAGGTCCTGCCTTTGCAATTTACTCACATTTTATAATAGGGTATAAGCATAATTAGATAAATGGTTCCTCCTTGTGTGCTAATCACTGATCCGAGGTAGATAAAAGTTATCTACCTGTTCCAGTGTTTTTCCCTAGTATTTCAAAGACTAATTCTTGTTTGGGATTTATCTTCATTACTTTAGTCTTGTTATGATTTATTTTCAATCCACATTTATTTTCTTACTGTCTTAAATTATCTATTTTCTTTTGGAGGTGTTGATGTTTTTGTGCCAAAAGGCATATATCATCTGCAAAATCTAGGTCACTAATTTTATTTGACTATCCCCCACTGAATGCCATTTCTTTCTTCAGATGTTTTCCTCATCATCCAATCAATAACATTCAGAAAGATGGTCGGGGAGAGTATACATCTTTGTCTTACTCCCGTGTTTGTTGTAAATGGTTCTGATAGTTTGCCATTATTTATTATTTGGATTTTGGATTTTTCATGAGTTTTCTTTGTTATATTTATGATTTTCTGAGGAATTCCATAGTGCTTCATTAACTTCCATATAGTTTCTGTCTATGCTATCAAATGCATGTTCAAAGTCGATGAATTGCAAATATAGGCTACTCTGCCACTCTATTGATTGTTCAACAATTATTCTTAATGTTATTATCTGGTCAAGACAAGATCTGTTTGGCCTGAACCCAGCCTGTTCTTTCCTCAGTTTAGTTTCAATTTCTTGTTTCATTCTTTCTAGCAATATTCTAATAAATACAACATTTAAAAATAAACTACTGCTGTTAACTGCCTGGAGCATTCATTTAAGATATGCAACAATATGTTGTCAAGTCCTACTGCCTTATCAAACATCAAGTTTGCTTAATTCCTCATATACCACCTGATCACTTATTATCAGTCCCTCCTTTACCATGCTTTCTACACTTATAATGGTAATGATAATTCCTCCATGCTTTTATGGAATTTGGACCATTAAGTTTTTTTTTTTTTTTGATTTATCTTGATGGCAAAATTAATCAAAACAAAATAGTACATGTGCAAAAAATTGCTGAGTTCCATTATTGTGATAATCAACAGTATGATATTCAAGCGTACTGCTGTAAATCACACTTTTTTTTATGATTGTTTACAATCATTTCCATACATTTGGTATTCTTTTTCACATTTTAAAATGTCTTTGCAACTTTATGTTGTGTTATTAACCATATCACCATCAATATGGATAAAATACATCACTCCTTTTCAATGTAATATCAATGGTATTACAATTTTAATATGCACTTCGCATCCATGGTAACCTGAACATATATATACATCTTAGCCAGTTGGGTGGTTAATAAGTATTACAAATAAATCAAATAATGAAGAGGATTAGTTAATAGAGACTGTGATGCTAGTTATCATAAATATCACATTATTTATTTATTTATTATTATTTTTTAATACCTTACTCACACATAAAAGATTTCAAGACCTATATCACATCATTGTCATTCTTGTTCTTACAGTTTTGATAATAGTGGAATTCAGGATGCCAGTGGAATTCGTCAGAGCATTGTACATAATGTACCTACAGAAGAGTCGTAAGGCAGAAACTAAAATCTGTCAGAGAGGATTGGAGTAGAACTGTGAGAGAGGGTTCATCAAATTATATTTGAGCAGCATTCCTGATTTTTTTTGGTGGCTGCAGACACATCTCACAAACATATCTTAGCTATGCTTAGATGAGATTCTGCCAGAGAGGCTGGAGGTATAGATCAGTCCAAGAAAAAAAAAAAAATGACTGTGTTTGGATATGTAGGCATTATTGAAAGTAAGGGAAAGTGAAGTGAAGTGATATCTTTCTTACAAGAAATTAGACAGCTGTGTATTTGGTAGTATTAATATTCACAATTTTATCATTGAAGATTGCAAAAGATATCACTTTTGCAATCATTGAAGATTGCAATTTTTTAGCCCTCACCAACCACTTTTGCAAAAGATTGCAAAAGTGGTTGGTGAGGGCTAAAAAAAATCACATGTGGATTGGGATTGGCAAAATTCATATTTGCTGGTCACTAATAAGCTAGTAGAACTTCCAATGGTGAAGAAGTTGGTTGATGATCTTCTCTATAGTTTTTAAGAGAGCTGAAGTAAGAGCAACCAGATACTAGTTAGGTGGTTGACTTCACTCTCCTAATTTTTCTCAGAATGCTCCTTTGTGTGGTCTCTAGTCTTTCATCAACTGTTGAGACAAGCAAGTTATTGTACCTCTGTACCGAGCCCCTGATAAGACCTCATCTCGACTACTGTGCCCAGATTTGGTCACCTCGGTTCCTTCTTGATGGGGAGGAAGTGGAAAGGATCCAGAGGCGAGTGACTAAGATGATAATTAGAAGAAACACACATATAAACCACAGTGAAAATTATTTAATTGTAAATATTTCATCCTAAGTATCTTAGGACATCATCAGTACAGTATTTTAACAAAAATTAGGAATAACATACAGTTAGGGCGCATGATTACAATAGAATCTCATGAAAACGTGCATAACGTGCTAAAGTAGTACAAAAAAAAAAAAAAAAAAACCGTTAATTATTTAACACAGTTTTGTATGATAATTTCCCATACTTTAGGAATAGTAAGAACGTCGTTGCGGTTTAAGTTTGGTCTGTGTAGTAGGGCTTCAGAACTTTCTTTGTATAAACGTTCATGTTTAAATATAGATCTATGTAAAAGTTTAGCCTTTTCCCAATGGATCCTATGGTTTGGATTTTCAATTCCGTGTTGAGAGAGAGGCCAGATTTCTGCGGTTTAAGAAGACGAATGTGGTCTTGATGTTCCAAGATGCGTTTCTGAACAGACCTACCTGTCTGTCCAAAGTAAGATAATTTGCATGAGCATGGAATCTCATAAACACCAGGTAACATCAAGGGTGAGAATTTGTCCTTAGGAGAAGGTAATAAGTTGAAATTTGGTTGATAGGTTTGTAAGTAGTGGCAAAATTGTATTTCTTCATAATTTTAGAAAGACGTTCTGAGATGCCTTTAACGTAAGGTATGGGAATCCTATGCACTTCTTCCTGTCTGGTTTGATGTATGCAGAAGTGACTGATGATTTTTTGAGTTGTTTTGGGATTACATCCATTTAGGATGGCTGTATTTTTGATAACTTCTAATTCCTGGTTTAAAGATTCTTCAGAGGAGCAAAATTTGTGTGCTCTGGAAACTAGTGATTTAATAATGCCAGATTTCTGAGATGGATGATGAGCAGAAGAATTGTGAATGTAGCGACCTGAGAATGTAGGCTTGCGAAAGACGGAAGTGGCGATGGAACCGTCTTCTTTTCTTTTGATGTGTAAATCCAAAAAAGAGATACCCTGTGGAGATTCTTTTTCTAACGTAAAGTTGATGCGATGATGAAGAAAGGTTAATTTTATCTAGAAACAGTTGTAATTCAGGTTCAGGATGATTCCATACTGCAAATACGTCATCGACATATCTTAGCCAAATTTTTGGTTTGGGTTCAAAAAGTGAATATTTTTTCCTCAAGGTGTTCTAGAAACAAATTTGCTAGGTTTGGTGATAAAGGAGATCCCATTGCTGTTCCTTCCTCTTGCTTGTAAATTTGACCTTTCCAGGTGAAGTAACCTGATGCAATAACAAACTTGAACAATTCAACTATATATGAGACGGAAATTTTTGAGTTAGTAATTCTATTGTTTCTTTATGGGGAATGTTAGTGAAGAGGGAGACAATGTCGAAGCTGATTAACAAGTCAGTTTTTGATAGTTGAATGTCTTTAATTTTTGTGTGAAACTCATTAGAATTTTTGATTGAAGAGACTGAGTGGCCTATGTGAGGGCGGAGAAGGTTAGATAAGAATCTTGATAACTTGTATGTTGGACAGACGATACAGTCTACGACAGGTCTAAGTGGAACATTAGTTTTGTGTAGCTTAGGTAAGCCATAAATTCTAGGAGGTCTTGCATGGTATGTCTTAAGTTTTTTGATTGTTTCTTCATCTAAGGAGGAAGTTTCATTAAGTAGCTTATTTAATTTTCTGAGTTGACGATTCGTAGGATCAAAATCCAATTTGGAGTAAGTATTACGATCTCGAAGAAGTAAATTAATTTTTCGGTCATATGAATTGGTATCAAGAACCACAGTGGTATTTCCTTTATTAGCTCTAGTAATGATTAAATTTTTGTTACGTTTTAAGGAAATAATGGCTTTCACTTCCGACGGTGGGATATTTAATTCTGAAGGTTTGGCATTGTAGATCACTTTAGCTACTTCGAAACGAAGTTTGTTGGCTTCAGTACTGGAGAGATGCTTGATGTTTCTTTCTATATTATGTATAAAGTCTAAATATGGGAAACACTTTGGTGAAATTGCAAATTTATGGTCTCTTGCTAGAACATTTAATTCATCTTTTGTTAGTTGACGGTTAGATAAATTGACTACCCATTTTTCCGTTGGTAATTTGTTAGTGATCTTTTTTGATCGATTTAATAGATTAAGGTATTTAATATGTAGAGCACTATTGCTTTTATCAAAAGCTTTTTTTCCCGAATTCTTTGAGACAGTTATAATTAATTGTAGCAATTCTTGATTTAACGTATTTGACAAATCTGTTTCTAGTTCTATAATATTTAAATTGTTTGTTGCTAGTTCATGCTTAGACACTCGTAACTGATTGAGTAGTAAGGAATGACTTGCTTTTTGATAGATTTTATGGACACCTGGAGATTCGATGGTTTCTTTCAGTTTTGCAAAGGTTGGAATAAGATTATCACGTCTGCACTTTTTTTAAAAAAGATATTCTAGCTCGTAGCTTACCCTGTTTTAGTTGCAGTTTTCCTAGTAAGTTTGTCTTCTGCGCTGTCATTTCCCCTTGAAGGAATAAAACTTTTTTAAATAACGAAACCTGTGGTGCGTTCATAATTAGAAGAAACACACGTATAAACCACAGTGAAAATTATTTAATTGTAAATATTTCATCTTAAGTATCTTAGGACATCATCAGTACAGTATTTAAAACGTACAAGTTATCAAGATTCTTATCTAATCTTCTCCGCCCTCACATAGGCCACTCAGTCTCTTCAATCAAAAATTCTAATGAGTTTCACACAAAAATTAAAGACATTCAACTATCAAAAACTGACTTGTTAATCAGCTTCGACATTGTCTCCCTCTTCACTACCATTCCCCATAAAGAAACAATAGAATTACTAACTCAAAAATTTCCGTCTCATATAGTTGAATTGTTCAAGTTTGTTATTGCATCAGGTTGCTTCATCTGGAAAGGTCAAATTTACAAGCAAGAGGAAGGAACAGCAATGGGATCTCCTTTATCACCAAACCTAGCAAATTTGTTTCTAGAACACCTTGAGGAAAAATATTCACTTTTGAACCCAAACCAAAAATTTGGCTAAGATATGTCGATGACGTATTTGCAGTATGGAATCATCCTGAACCTGAATTACAACTGTTTCTAGATAAAATTAACCTTCTTCATCATCGCATCAACTTTACATTAGAAAAAGAATCTCCACAGGGTATCTCTTTTTTGGATTTACACATCAAAAGAAAAGAAGACGGTTCCATCGCCACTTCCGTCTTTCGCAAGCCTACATTCTCAGGTCGCTACATTCACAATTCTTCTGCTCATCATCCATCTCAGAAATCTGGCATTATTAAATCACTAGTTTCCAGAGCACACAAATTTTGCTCCTCTGAAGAATCTTTAAACCAGGAATTAGAAGTTATCAAAAATACAGCCATCCTAAATGGATATAATCCCAAAACAACTCAAAAAATCATCAGTCACTTCTGCATACATCAAACCAGACAGGAAGAAGTGCATAGGATTCCCATACCTTACGTTAAAGGCATCTCAGAACGTCTTTCTAAAATTATGAAGAAATACAATTTTGCCACTACTTACAAACCTATCAACCAAATTTACAACTTATTACCTTCTCCTAAGGACAAATTCTCACCCTTGATGTTACCTGGTGTTTATGAGATTCCATGCTCATGCAAATTATCTTACTTTGGACAGACAGGTAGGTCTGTTCAGAAACGCATCTCGGAACATCAAGACCACATTCGTCTTCTTAAACCGCAGAAATCTGGCCTCTCTCAACAAGGAATTGAAAATCCAAACCATAGGATCCATTGGGAAAAGGCTAAACTTTTACATAGATCTATATTTAAACATGAACGTTTATACAAAGAAAGTTCTGAAGCCCTACTACACAGACCAAACCTAAACCGCAACGACGTTCTTACTATTCCTAAAGTATGGGAAATTATCATACAAAACTGTGTTAAATAATTTACGTTTTTTTTTGTTTTGTTTTTTTTTGTACTACTTTAGCACGTTATGCACGTTTTCATGAGATTCTATTGTAATCATGCACCCTAACTGTATGTTATTCCTAATTTTTGTTTAAATACTGTACTGATGATGTCCTAAGATACTTAGGATGAAATATTTACAATTAAATAATTTTCACTGTGGTTTATACGTGTGTTTCTTCTAATTATGAACGCACCACAGGTTTCGTTATTTAAAAAAGACTAAGATGATAGCAGGTCTATGGAACAAACCATATGAGAACAGGTTGAAGATTTGTGGGTTGCAGAAACTAGTTGATAGGCGGAAAAGGGGAGATATGATTGAGACATTCACATTGCTAAAAGGATTCTATAAGATTAATTCAGAGGATATTTTTGAGATCAGGACTGGTGGTGGGAGAACTAGGGGGACACCTATGGAAGCTGGGCAAGAGTGTGGTTAGCAGGGGTGTTAGAGCTGGGTGCTTTACTATTAGAGTGGTAAATGAGTGGAATAAGCTGCCAGAGTCTGTTGTGGGTGCTATGACAGTGAGCGAGTTCAAGGCAAGGTATGATAGATACTGTGAGAATGTCAAATAGTTGTGTGGACATGGAGTTTAGGGCCTCCCTCGATGAGTCTAAGGACTCCCTGGAGTAGCCCAAAATAATAATAATAATAATAATAATAATTGCTAACCCAGCTCTCAGTTTAAACAATGTCTTGTATGCAACTAATTTAGTGTTTTGGCTAATTCCCTTATTTCATATAAATTTATTCATTTGACTCCTCACAATGCCATCATTGCTAATTCTGTTATCTATTTCCATATTTCATTTGCCATCTTTTATGCATAAATTATGCTTAAATAGATTGTATGTTTTACTTGTTCTATAGGATACCTTCAATGAATCCAAAGACTCATCAAGGGAGAACACTCTCTACAACTCTCAATCTCCACCACTTAGTCCACCAACTGTTCTTGCTTTTATAACATGATTGCCTTTTATAATAAAGTGACAAGAGCAGTTGATGAGGAAAAGGTATATACTGCCATTTTTTTGGATTTTGCAAATGTGTTTGACAGGGTGCCACATGATAAGCTGATATTTAAGTTGCAGCACATGGGTTTAAATGTCGGCTTAGTCAAATGGATTCAGGATTGGCTGTCTGATAGGTATCAGAGGGTTGTGTATGGTGGAGCAATATCAAGGAAGCAGAAGGTTGCAAGTGGTGTTCCACAGGGTTCAGTAGTGGGACCTGTATTGTTCAACTTTTATATCAATGAGATTGTCAATGGATTGTAAGAGGATATTCAGTTGTTTGCAGATGATATGGAGCTGGGAAGGGTTATCAGTAATAGTACAGATGTGGCAGCCCTGTAAGAGGATTTGAATAAACTAGACAGGTGGACAAATGAATTGGGGATTTGGTTTAATGCAGCAAAATGTAAAGTCTTGAAGTTTGGGATCCATCGATGAGAGGATGCATACACAATTGGAGGAGCTATACTGGAAGAAGCAGGGGAGACAAGAGATCTGGCAGTGATGATTGATAAAAAAATGAAATTCAGGGTTATTGCAAAGGTGGTGAAGGTAACCCAGAGGATTGGTGCAATACTGAGAAGGACACTGACCTGCAGAGATAAAAGAGTTATCATTCCGTTGTTGTATAAGACCCTGATCAGACCACACTTAGTATGGTGGATAGAAGAAGGAGAGGTGATATGATTGAGACTTAAACTGTTGAGAGGTGGTTACAGGTTTGACACTGGGGAGTTCTTTTGCTTGGTTGAACAGCAGGAAGGAATGATGACAAGGGGGGCCATCTCTGGAAGTTATAAAAGGAAGCTGTGAGCAAGAGGGTGAGGAGTGGTTTCTTTGTGTAAAGGGTGGTTGAACAGTGGAATACATTGCCTGAGAGAGTGGTTAGAGCAAGAATTGTCAATGATTTCAAAGAGTGGTATGATAGACTTTGTGTTTCCTAAGAAAGACCTCCCACAATGAGTCTTTTCACTCCATGGAGACCTGAATAATAATAATAATAATAATAATAATAATAATAATAATGCCACTACCATCATCATCATCATCTACACACAGTGCCATCTATTGCCTCACCACCAATATTTTTGTCTGTAAATTGCATGTATTCTCATGGCCTATTTATCTGTATGTGGGATAAAAAACTTGAGTTTCCAGTTTTGCTCTTTTTATTCTGCTTTTCATGACATATTTGATACGGAATCTTGCAAACTTGTGCTCCATTTATCATCATCATCAAATTCCTTATATATATACTCTCAAGGGGTGTACAGGATATGATAGTACTACATGAAAAATTTACATCATTACTAACTTCCTATCTACAATTTTCCTCCAAATCAGTCTGTTAAATGTCAAGACTCCAATATTATCAGGTCTTTTATTTCTGTCTTCTAAGGCACTTTTTACTCTATCAATCCACCTATATCTTGGTCTTCCTCTGAGTCTTTTTCTGGTGAACACTTGTTTTGCTAATCTTTCCTCTCCCATTCTGCTTAAGTGACCATACCACCTGAGATTAGCTCTGCTAATGCATTCTTAGATGCTGAAAATATCAAGTTCTTTCCTAATGTACTCGTTTTTAATATGATATTGAAATTGATGCTATCTGTTCATGCCCCTAATCTTTCTCAGGACTCTCATATCTGCAGTCTATAGTCTTTGGGCAAGTGTTTTACTTCTAACCAAGCTCTCAGATCCATAAGTTAAAATTGGTTTAAACACTGTCTTGTATACAGCTAATTTAGTGTTTTGGCTAATTTCTCTCTTATTCCATATAAATTTATTCAGTTGACTTCCTACCATACCAGCATTGTTGATTCTGTTCTCTATTTCCATATTTAACTTACCATCTTCACTAAAAATCGTGCCTAAGTAGCTGAAATGTTTTACTTGTTCTATAAGTTCTCCATTCACAATGCATTTGATATTTTCAATGTTTCTGCCTATTTTTGTCTTTGTCTTTTTAATGCTGACCTTCATATCATATCTATTATAGGAGTTATTCAATTTAGTCATGGAATCTTGCAGACTTGTAGCGGATTTATTTAGAATTATAACATCATCCGCAAAGCAAAGAGCTGAGATTAACACCTCCAATTTTGATATCAGGTTTAATACCACTTTCCTTCATAATGTGATCCATATAGATAATGAATAACACAGAGGATAATGTACATCCTTGTCTCACACCAGATTTAACATTAAATCATCTTCCTGTACTTCCTTCAATTCTAACTGCTGATTTACAACTCAAATAAAGACTAAGTATTGCTTGATATAATGCCACATTAATACCATATAACTGTAGCGTTTGGAATAGCTTCTCTCTTGGAAACTTGACATATACCTTTTCCAGATCTACAAAACTTAAATACAGATCTTTGTTATATTCCCATGTTATATTGGCTAATTTTTGATAGAGTGCCTCATGATAAGTTGACAGTCAAACTAGAGCAGATGGGGTTGGATATTAGATTAGTGCATTGGATTGGAGACTGGCTATCTGATAGGTATCAACAAGTTGTGTATGGGGGTGCAATATCCAGGAAAAGGAAAGTCACTAGTGGAGTGCCTCAGGGATCTGTTTTAGGGCCATTACTATTTAACTTGTATATTAATGATATTGGCGAAGATTTGGATGGAGATATTCAGTTGTTTGCAGATGATGCAAAGTTGGGAAGAACCATAAAGAGTAGTGAAGATGTTGTGGCCTTGCAAGAAGACTTGAATAAATTGAGTGATTGGGCAAGCAAATGGGGGTGTGAGTTCAATGTTGCAAAATGTAAGGTTTTAAAATTTGGAAAACAAAGATGGGATGCAGAATTTATGCTTGGTAAGAATATATTGTTGGAAGTAGAGGAAATAAGAGATCTGGGAGTGATAGTGGATAAGGATCTAAAATTTAGGGGTCACATCTCCAAAATTGTGAAGACAACACAAAGACTTCTGGGAATGATGAGGAGGACACTGACGTGTAGAAGTAGGGAGATTCTTGTTCCATTGTATAAGGCTTTGATTAGGCCACACATGGACTATTGTGCCCAGATTTGGTCACCTGGTTTTCAGAAGGATGAAGAGATGTTGGAAAGGGTCCAAAGGCGACTGACTAAGGTAGTTTCTGACCTCTGGAATGTCGAGTATGAGGAAAGATTGAAAAGATGTAATTTGCAGAGACTAGTGGAGAGAAGGAAGAGGGGAGATATGATAGAGACCTACAAGTTGGTAAGGAGTTGCTATAGGATCAATGGTGGAGAAGTTCTACAGCGAATAGTGGGAGATCAGGGGAGAACCAGAGGTCATCCCTGGAAACTGTATAAAGAGGGTGTGAGTAGGGGAGTGAGAGGCAGGTTTTTTTCGTGCAGAGTTGTGAATGATTGGAATGCCTTGCCTGAGAGTGTGGTGTCTGCAAGGAGTTTGAATGTGTTTAAGACCCGGTATGATGAGATGTGTGTGAGATAAAAGGACCTCCTAGATGAGTCTTTGACTCCATGAGGTCTTGTTTAATAATAATAATAATAATAATAATATTTCTCTGTTAAAGTGAAAATCTGATCCTCACAGCCTCTATTTGGCCTGAATCCAGCTTGTTCTTCACCAAGCTTCTCTTCCACAATAATTCTCAACCATTTCTCAAGTATACTTGCATATATCTTACCAGGAACACTCATTTATGAAATGCCTCTGTAATTCTCCCATTCAGTTTTATTTCCCTTTTTATATATGGCACTATGAGAGCTCTACTCCAATAATCTGGAATTCATCCCTCTATTCAGGCCTTCTGAACTATGCAGTGCAGCCACTGTATGAATTTTATACCTCCATATTTGAGCATTTCTGGGCGAGCATCATCTACTCCTGCTGCCGTTCCACATTTCAGGCTTTTGATTGCATTTTCTACTTCAAAGAATGGATATGTATTCCTGACTGCATGCCTGGTCAGGATTTTAACCACTGTTCTGTCATCACTGCTTCTTTCATTTAGCAGTTTTTCAAAGAAATTACTCCATACTTCAAGGGTATCTTTTTCTCCTGTTTTCATGTCACCTTTATCATCTCTAATTCCTTTTCCAGCACTCTTTCCTCTATTTCTATACTACTTCACCAACCTCGAGAATATCTTGCCACCTTCTTGATATTTATTTTCTATGTTCTTGCCAAAGTCTTCCCATGACTTTTGTTTAGCTAGTTTCAGTGTTTAGCATTCTTGCATTTGTCTCTGTATTCTCTAAGAGCACAAGCTGACTTATTTGCCAGGAACATTTGATATGCTTTCTTCTTTTCCTTCACTGCCTCTTTAACTTCCTCTGTCCACCATGGAGTTCTAATTTTTCTATCCTTGCAGACAACTTCACCACATGCCTCTGTAGCTGAATCAATCAGGGCTTTCTTCAAGGCTTGCCACTGAATCTCCAAGGTTTGATTCCTGTTCTAAAACTCTTTCATTTTTTCTTCAATAATCTTTGTGTATTTTAGTCTACAGTTCACATCTGAGAGCTGCTCAACTTTTATTCTCTTTAAAACTTTCTTACATGTTCTTCTTTTCAATATGAAATTCAATTTTATCCTGCTCAAGACTAAATGGTGATCACTTCCAATTTCAAATCCTCTGTACACTCTGGTGTCCTGCTCCAATGGGAAAACATCACTATCAACAATAGCGTAGTCAATGAGACTTTTCTTATTCCATGCCTCTTCTCTTCATGTGAATTTGTGCACATTTTTATGTTGGAACATGGTGTTAGTAATAACCAGTCCATGTCCTGAACAGAAATCCAGCTGGTATTCGCCATTATTATTAGCTTTGCTCTTTTCTTCAAATTTTCTCAAAATATTTTTGTATGTCTGACAATCATTTCCTACTCTGCTATTTAGATCTCCAACAAGGACCAACTTTTCCTTTTTCATTGCTTTCTCTAAAGCCTCAGAAAATTCCTCCACTTCTACCTTAGTAGAATCTTCTGTGGGACCATAGGCACAAATAAGTCTCATTGTCCAGTTCCCCATTCTCATATTTGTCCACATTACTCTATTTGAGAACTGCCTACCATTCAAGAAGCCTCGTATTTAGTGTCGAATACTATGGCTACTCCTTCTTTTCCTTGATTGTTATTGCCTGAATATAATATTTTGTATTTATTGCTCAGAAAGATCTCACTAGTTTTTGCCTTTTTTGTTTAAGTCACCCCTATTATGTCGATCTGGTACTTATCCAATTCCTCAGCTAGCTCCATTTCTTTCCAATTCAGGCTTCTTATGTTGATAGTACCAATATTGAACTGTGGTGATGTTGAGTTGGGGTAAGTTTTAGGATTTATTCTAGTAGCTGACTTTTCGCTGTTTGCCCTGGTTCCATAGCGAAAACAACGGGGGCCTAGTTTAACAGGGCAGCGCCCCAGCTGGCATAAAATTCTGTCATGTTGTACCACCATTTCAAATTTTGGTTTAAGCCAATAAGAATACAATTTGGTCAGCTAAATCCCAAATTGCCAGCCCATTCTTGTCCGTTCAGTATCCAGCTAGGTAGATGCCTAACAGGATGCACCATGAGAAGATGAGGATCGGACGTTAGGTCAGAAGCTCTGGTCGGTTCTCTGCATTCCTTTGAAGCCTACGTGGAGGTCTCCTCTCAGTTATATAGCTTTGACCCTTAAGCACCCCGTGCTGGATTTATTTAGAAGTATAATATTATATTATACTTCTAATATAATAAAAAATAAAAAAAAGAAGCAAAAAAAAAAGAAACAATTGTGGAAGTAATTTAAGTAGAAAGGTGACCAGCAAGCGAATGAAAAGTACAGGATGCAGGCCAGAAGGCTAACTAGTGTGGTAAGAAAGGCAAAAGCAGAGAATGAAAGGAAGTTAGCAATGCCGGCTAATGATAAGTTATTCTTACAATTCTTTCGATATGCTGCAAGTAAAAGAAAGAATGTATATGTCATGATGATTTTAATGAATGCTAATAGCAGGGAGATAACTGAATCATTCGAAATAGTAGATTACTAAGTGAACACCTTGCAAGAGTATATGTCCAGGTGGTGATATTGCAAGAATGAAAGAGCCAAAGGCTTATATGGGAACTCAAGTAAATCAAATGGCAGTGCATAGCATATTACAGAACCTTAATGTGAATTCAATTGTGGTATACCACAATTGAATACAATTGTGGTATACCACAATTGTATTCACATTACAATACAATTGTGGTATACCAGTGAGTTTTACATGAAGTGGCAAGAGAATTGTCAGTGCCACTGATCATATTGTTTAACCTAAGTGTCAGCTCTAGGTTAGTTCTGAGGGGGTGGAAAGAGGGGAAAATAGTTCCATTGCATAAAGGAGGCTCGAAGACTGATGTAGCAAATTACTTACTGATTCAGCATATCATGAGTTGTCAGAGTATTGGAGAAGTTGGTGAAGAGCAAAATACAGGAATGGATAGATGGAAATGGGATACTGTATTGGGGCAGTATGGTTTTGTGAAGAGTAGGTCATGTCTCAGTAACTTTTTCACATTTTATAATACAGTGATAGCTGAGTTGGATAAAGTGATACTGCTGGACTTTGCAAAGGCTTTTGACAGGATACCACATGGAATTCTAATCAGTAACTATAGCACTTTGGGGGGATGGATAGGAGGGTGGTTGATGAAGAGAGATATATATCAGAGAGTAGTTTATTCAGGAGTAGAGTCCAATAGAAGGCCTATGACCAGTGGTGTGTCATAGGGTTCTGTTCTAGGATTGCTACTGTTTAATTTTTACATTAACAATATATAAAAGGATCTGAGAGGAACTTTAGTTATTTGTCGATTATGCAAGGTTGGGTAGAGCAGTAGTTAATACAGATGATGTCAAAATTTTGCAGGATGATTTGGACAGATTGGCAGACTGGGCAAAGGAGAATGGATGTCAGTTTAGTTTAATGTTATACTTTGTATATCACATTGGTGAAACTGTACTCCAGGAAATTGATGAAGCCAGAGACTTGTGTGTTAGTGAATAGGGAGTTAAAGTTTAGGGGGCACATAGCAAAAGTGGCTAAAGCAGCTCATCAGATTACTTAGTTACTGAAGAGTATTTGACGAGCAGAGACAAGCAGGCTATTGTTCCTCTTTATGGAGCCTTGATAAGACCCCATCTTGCTGCATGCAGTTCTGGATGCTAGGGTTTCTTGGTGATGAGGAGGAGGTATAGAGGATCCAGAGGCAAGTGACCAAGATGGTAGCAGGTCTATGTAATGTACCTTACGTTAACAGGTTGAAGATTTGTGGGTTGCAGAAACTGGTTGATAAGTGACCAAGATGGTAGCAGGTCTGTGTAATGTACCTATGTACCTTACGTTAACAGGTTGATGATTTGTGGGTTGCAGAAACTGGTTGATAGGCCGAAAAGGAGTGATATGATTGAGACATACAAATTACTGAGGGATTTTTACAAGATTAATTCAGAGGAAATTTTTCAGAACAGGTCTGGTGGGAGAACTAGGGGCCATCCATGGAAGCAAGGGTGTTAGAACCAGGCCTTTTGCTTGGATAGTTTAGGACTTCCCATGATGAGTCCAAGGATTCCTTGGAGTAGCCCAATATGCATAAAGTAAGAAACTGAAATTAACATCTCCAGTTTTGATATCAGGTTTATTGTCACTTTCCTTCATAATGTTATCCACATAGATGATGAATAAGATAGAGTACATCTCTATCTTATTCATCATAAAATCATATATACTTGATTTTATTTTTTATATTTCCTATACAGAGAATATAGATTTTGTTGTATTCTAAATTGTATTCTCTATAAGAGAATGCAATTTATAAACACATATTACATTTATTGACATTGAAAAAGCATTTGATAAAGTTAAAAGAAGTATTTTATTTAGCATATTAAAAGAAAGAGAAATACCAAATATATTCTAAAAGCTATTATAAGTATATGTGAAAATAATCATTTAGGCCACTCTAGGCCTAAATCTTTGAAAAGCATGATGATGATATTTCTTATAATTGATTTTACATGAAGCAGTTTTCCTATACTGTACCTTCTTGAATTGTTACTGCTCATTTGTAACTAAATTTAGTTTGCATATTATTTTGTATGATGTCTTAAAATGCCATATAGCTGTAGCTTTTTGAACAGCTTTTTCTCTAGGCACCTTGTTATATTCCCATGATTTCTCATGGGAATATAACAAGGATCACAATAATCCCTGTTTTGCTTGAACCCAGCTTGTTCTTCTCCAAGTTTCCCATCCACAATTTTTCTTAGCCTCTTCTCAAGTATTCTTTCATAACTCTTACCTGGAACACTCAATAATGAAATTCCTCTGTTGTAATCATTTGAAATATGACTAGGCCTTCTGAATTATATATGTATAAATGTTTTACAGCCACTGTAAAACATTTATACGTCCATATTTCAACATTTCTAATTGAATATTATCTACTCCACTTGACTTTTAACATTCATGTTTTTGATGGCTACCTCAAGTATGTATGTACTCCTAATTGCATTCTACTGGAATATTTTCTACTATTACTACTGTTTCTTCACTTCTTGTTTCATTTAGCAGTCTTTCAAAGTCATTACTCCAAACATCTAGAATATCTTTATCTTCTGTTTTCATGTTATCTTTATCATCTCTGATTCCTTTTGCATTCCTCTTTCCTCCATTTCTGAGCTTCTTCAATAGCCTCCAGAACCTTTTGTCACTTTCCTGATATTTATTTTCTATATACTTACTATACGCTTACTAAAATTTTCCCATGAGTTTTTTTTGTTTAGCTCCTTTTATACACTGCCTTACATTTTTCTCTGTATTCTGTCAGACCACATGCTGGAAACTTACTATATACTTTCTTCTTTTCCATGATTGTAGTTCCTCTTTTCCTTGCATTCTTAATTTTCTGAGTCCACTATGGAGTTCTAATTTTTCTGTCCTTGCAGATGACTTCACCATCTCTCTCTCTCTCTCTCTCTCTCTCTCTCTCTCTCTCTCTCTCTCTCTCTCTCTTGCTGAATCAATCAATGTTTACTTCATAGTCTGCCAGTGAGTCTCCAAGATTTGATTATTGTTTTCAAACTCCTTTATTATTTTCTCCAATAATATTTACATATTTAAGTCTGCATTCAACTCCGAGAGCTACTTGACTGATTCTTTTTAAAACTTTCTTACACATTTTCATGTCAACATGATATTCATTTTTATCATCATCATCATCAAATTCCTGCCATGTACCCTCAAGGAATGTACAGGATATAATAGTACTACATGAAAAATTTACATCATTACTAACTTCCTATCTACAATTTTCCTCCAAATCAGTCTGTTATTTGTCAAGACTCCAACATTATCAGATCTTATATTTCTATCATCTAAGGCACATTGTACTGTATCAATCCGCCTATATCTTGACCTTCCTCTGGGTCATTTTCTTGCCAACCTGGCAGTGAACACTTGTTTTGCTAATCTTTCCTTGTCCATTCTGTTTAAGTGACCATACCACTTGAGATTAGCTCTGCTAACGCATTCCTGGATGCTGACAATATCAAGTTCTTTCCTAATATCCTCGTTTTTAATATGACATTGCCATTGATGCCATTTGTTCATGCCTCTAATCTTTCCCAGGACTCTCATATCTGTGGTCTCTAGTCTTTGGTCAAGTGTTTTACTTCTGACCCAGCTCTCAGATCCATAAGTTAAAATTGGCTTGAATACTGTCTTGTATACAGCTAATTTAGTGTTCTGACTAATTTCTCTCTTATGCCATATGAATTTATTCATTTGACTTCCTACCATACTAGCTTTGTTGATTCTGTTGTCTATTTCCATATTTAATTTACCATCTTCACTAAAAATTGTGCCTAAGTAGCTGAAATGTTTTACTTGTTCCACAGGTTCTCCATTCACAATGCAGTTGAACATTTTCAACAAGTATTCATTTTTATTGTGCTTAAAATGAAATGATGATCACTTTCTATTTCAGATCTCCTGTATACTCTTGTGTTCTGAAAACCTGCATGAAGATATTGCTATCAGCAATAACTCAATCAATGGAGCTTTTCATATTTTTTGTCTTATTCATTCTCTATATATGGATTTATCCTGAACTAGGTTGAAAATATCACTGTGAATAATAATATTATTAAGAAGAGTTTTCTTATTTTCTGTATATCAACAAAACTTATCAAGTAAAAATATCCAGTAGATCTGGCTCAAGTTAAAAACTCCAATTTCATATTCAGCCTACCTACTACATGGTTTAAGTAACATTTTTGTAAGAAAATGAGTGGTGGTGTAAATAGGGCAGTGAGAGATATGAGATTCTTGCTTGAGGCTGTACAAAAGAAGACATAGAGAAGAAAGATAGTGTGTGTGTGGCCTAGGTATGATAATGTCAAGCTGAGCAGAAGAGCGGTGATATTGAATGGCATAATAGCGAGAATGTGTCAGAAGAGAGGATTCGAATATGTGGATACTTGGAGTGCGTTTGAGAGCTGAGAGGAATTGTATGCGACAGACTGCCTGCATTTGAATGAGGAAGGACATAGGCATCTGGAGAGATTGCTGTTCTGAACGAGTCAGTGTATCCCAGTGTGGATGGTAACAGGGGTGGCCTCTTGTGGGAATGGGTGTTTGGGAGAAGGGGGACGACATCAGGTAACACTGAGCCCAGTGGAGTCTAGAGGGGATAATGCTGGGTATAGAAACAGTGTCATTTTTATGCTTTATACCAATGCCAGGAGTATTGGGAATAAGAGAGAGGAATTGGTGGCATTGATAGCATCAGCCTGGCCAAAGATTATTGGGATCACAGAGATGTGGTTGACAGAAGAGGATATAATAACAGGAATAGAAGTAGCTGGGTACAGCATTTTTTGGCAGGATAGGAAGGGTGGAGTACTGCTTATGATAAGTGACGACCTATGTCCTCTAAGAGTGGAGGCTTTGGAAGGCTGTGACACTAATGATTTTGAAAGCATATGGTGTGAGGTGGAGGCAGGCAACACAGGATATTTAGTGGGGTGTTGCTACAGACCAAGGAGCACAGAGGGTGGGGACCAGGAGATGTTAAGACAGTTGAGTGTGGCAAGTGCCAGAAGAACGATTGTTATGGGAGATTTTAACTACAGCAGTATAGATTGGGGAAAGGAAGATGCATGTAACAATAAGGGAATGGAATTTCTAGAATTCTTGAGGGACAAATGTCTTAGGCAACATGTAACAGAGGGAACAAGAGGTTCAAGAATTTTGGATTTGGTTATAGCATCAAGAGATGATAATAACTGAGATGACATCTCTCCCACCAGTTGGAGAGAGAGAGAGTGACCATATGGTTTTGACTTGGAAAATGAATAGACATGCAGGAGTATCAAAGAGACGGGAACGTATGTGGAGTTATAAAGAAGGTGATTATAATAGTCTTAGATGTCAACTTTGGAAGTTTCGTGGAGGGAGGAATTGGAAGGCCAGGATATCATTAGTGCTTGGGAAATTGTGAAAGAATGTATGTTAGCAGCAATGGTAAGTTGTATACCACAAGTGAAGAAGAGGACACAATTTTGAGTAAAGTGGATGACAAACAATATTAAACAGGAGCTACATGCAAAAAAGAGGCTATGGAAGAGATATAAGGAGACGGGTGAAGAGAAGATGCATGAAGAATATAAGATACGGGCTAGAAGAGTGACTAGTATGGTAAGGAAGGCGAAACTGGAATATGAGAAAAGATTGGCCCTTAGATCCAAGGAAAATCCTAGGGGATTTTTTAGGTATGTGGCCAGTAGGAGGAGAAATGACTGTGGGAGAATGACATTGTGGGGTAAAAATGGGAATAGAGTGACTGATGCAGAAGACATAGTGGAATTGTTCAATGAATACTTTATTGGAGTATTTCATCCT
The DNA here is from genome assembly GCF_054136105.1 of Typopeltis vanoorti. Taxonomy (NCBI): domain Eukaryota; kingdom Metazoa; phylum Arthropoda; class Arachnida; order Uropygi; family Thelyphonidae; genus Typopeltis; species Typopeltis vanoorti. The sequence continues at coordinate 85,936,062 of NC_143553.1, forward strand.
GGAGGAGTCAATTTGAATACTAGAGGGATAGAGCAGGTTCCAGGTTCAGAGGTGCTCTTTACTAACATCCAGTACTCTGGATGTTAGTAAAGCTGTAGGACTGGATGGTATTTCACCACGAGTTTTGAGAGAATGTGCTAAGGCTGACAGTGCCCTTGACCTGGCTTTTCAATGAAAGTCTGGCTGCAGGAAAGGTGCCCATGGAATTGAAGGAAGGTTAAGATAGTGCCATTGCATAAGGTCAGTAACAGAGGGGAAGTGTCTAATTATAGGCCAGTTTGTGTGTCATCAGTAGTTAGTAAGACCTTGGAGAAAGTAGTGAGGGACCATATACATTGGGCAGATGAGGGTAATGTTATCAGTGAGAGTCAGCATGGATTTGTGAAGGGAGCGCACTTGTTTTAGCAATATGCTAGCCTTTTATGATAAAGTTACAAGAGCATTAGATGAGGGAAAGGCATATACTGCCATTTTCCTAGACTTAGCAAAGCCATTTGACAGGGTTTCACATGATAAGCTGATATTCAAGTTGCAGCGCATGGGTCCTGGATGTCAGATTGGTCAACTGGATTCAGGATTTGCTGTCTGATAGGTATCAGAGAGTTATGTATGGTGGAGCAGTATCAAAGAGGCAGAAGGTTACAAGTGGTGTTCTACAGGGCTCAGTGCTGGGACCTATATTGTTTAACCTTTATATCAATGACATTGTCCGTGGATTGCAAGGGGGATATTCGGTTGTTTGCGGATGATGCAAAGCTGGGAAGGGTTATTAGTAACCCTTCCCAGTATATTGCAAATGTGGTAGCCCTGCAACAGGATTTGAATAAGCTAGATTAGATGGGTAAATGAATGGGGGGGAGGAGTATCAGTTTAATGCAGCAAAATGTAAGGTCTTGATGTTTGGGACACATCGATGGGATGCTGCATACTCTATGGGAGGAGTTAAACTGGAGGAAGTAGGAGCAACAAGAGATCTGGGTTTTGATGATTGATAGAAACCTGAAATTGAGGGGACATATTGCAAAGGTAGTAAAGGTAACGCAGAGGATTGCTGCGATAATGCGAAGGACACTGACCTGCAGAGATAAAATGGTTATCATTCTGTTGTATAAGACTCTGATCAGACCACACTTGGACTATTGTTCTCGGATCTGGTCCCCAAAATTTGAAGGGGATAAATTAACTGTGGAAAGGGTCCAATGGTGGATAACAAAGATGGTGTCGGGATTGTACAATGTTAGTTATGAGGATCAGCTGAGGGAGTGTGGACTGCAGAGTTTGGCGGATAGAAGAAGGAGGGGGGGTGATATGATTGAGACTTTTAAACTGTTGAGAGGTGGTTACAGGGTTGACACTGGTGAGTTCTTTCGCTTGGTTGAACAGTGGGAAGGGGCCATCCCTGGAAGTTACAAAAGGAAACTGTGAGCAAGAGGGTGAGGAGTGCTTTCTTTCCGTGGAGGGTGGTTGAACCATGGAATGCAATGCCTGATGGAGTGGTGAAAGCGAGAACGGTCAAAGCTTTTAAGGAGTGGTATGATAGACTTTGTGTTTCCTAGGAGGGACCTCCCTCGATGAGTCTTGATAGACTTGGGTTTCTTAGAAAGGACCTCCCACAATGAGTCTTTTGACTTCATGGAGGCCTGAATAATAATAATAATAAAGTCAGTTTTATATGTTATTTATTAATCTCTACAAAGATTGAGTTATGATCAGAATAAAAAATTCATAGCTTAATTATCAAAACCTTTAATTTTATCACCTGCATTGGAGAAGATCTGACTATTAGCCAATTTCACACTCTAGTAGGAGGTTGTTTTTTTTTTTTCCCCTGAAACTCAGGTTTTCAACTTGCAAAACAGGCAAATAGGCCAGAAAAGACACAATTAAGAGACAAAAATATGGTATAGTGTCCGGTTGATGTCATAGTTAAGACAATGGATTATGAAGTGGTAGGTGATGGATTTCATGGTGTAGTGGCATCCTTTGATGAGTCCTTGTACTCCATGGTGATATCATGTAATCATAATAATGAATAAGTAAATAATAATTAAAATTAATTTCCAGCCTGGCTGGCTGAGCTGGCAATTAATGCCCGAGGTTCATCCCTGCAGCCTGTTGGTCAGAGAGGAGATATGAACCTCAGGCATGGAATGTTGTGAATGTCTTTAAGTGGGAGATGAATTCTATTGCCTGCTGTGAGACCACCACCCCACTTATCGGAGATCTGAAGTGGTTTGAATAAGTTCCATGTTTGGTCTCTAAAGCAGGATTTCCAGACTGTAAAAGAGAAATTAAAATTATGAAAAAAAATATAAAATTGATTAAAAAAAAAAAAAAAAAATTCATGGCCCACCTATGGTATGAAAATATACTATAGGTTTTCAAATAACCTTTTTGTGGGTGTGAGAAACATAAAAAAACACTTCATTTTGGTGATCATCTTTCCAAAATTTGGAGTTATTTAAAACATATGTAGAAAATTATGCAGACGTTTTGGTTAGTAAAGATTAGAATCATATATATACAGTTGACCCTTGAAGAATGCAGATTTGAACTGTGAGGCTCCACTTATACGCATTTTTTTTATGAATAAATATATTGGAAAAATTGTTTCGAGATTTGCGACAATTTGAAAAAAACTCGTAGACAAACTACATAGCTTAGAAATATTAAGAAAAAGTTGGTATGTCATGGATGCATAAAATATATGTAGATAATAGTCTATTTTATTATTTATTACCATAAAGTAGACAGAAATCTATTAGCCTGTGTAGCTCAGTAGAAGTGGCATTTGCACTCTGTGGCTCTTAACTGCACAAAGAAAAACTTATAAGTTCGATTCCAGTTGCTGACTGGAGGAACATGTTTCCAGAGATTAACTCGGGAACCGAGTTAGTCGATCGTTAGTTAATATGTCGATTGATAGTTAAATAGTTAAATCAATTAGCATAAAATAAAAAATTTTATAACGATTCACTCATTAGTGTATAGGCTAGGCTGCCATAAAGCAATCATGTTGTCGTTGCTTTGTTATATCTGTAAATAAACATGAATGATTTCTTTTTCACATTATCTTTTCATTTTTGATGTCTAGTATTAGTAATACGTATAACATCTACAGTGTTTTGTATCATATAAGTCTATATTGATGTAGCTACTGACACACGTATGACTCATCTTGTAAACAGACGATGTAAACTCACAGTATTGACAAATACAGTACAGTACAGTACTGTATTTGTATTATCACTTTCTTATGATTACATTTACAATATATTGTAAATGTATTTTCACTTCCTTATGATTTTGTTTAATAACATTTTCTTTTCTCTAGCTTACTTTATTGTAAGAATTCTTCTTCTTCTGCAGCTTCTCCCACTTAAGTGGGGTCACTGTTTCTTATGAGTCTCCTCCACACCTTCCTGTCTTGGGCTGTCACCACATCCAAGTTCTTCATCTTCAAGTCCTCTTCTACCAGCTCCCTCCATTTCTTCTTTGGCCGCCCATGCTTCCGCCTTCTTTGCACATCCATCTGCATGACCCTTCTTCCCACATATTCGTCCTCCCTCCTCATCACATGACCAAACCATCTCAACCTAGCCTCCTGTATTTTCGCTCCTAAGTTCGTAACTTTCACTGTTCCCCTGACATAGTCATTTCTCAGATGATCCTTTCTGGTCACACCGCACATCCACCTAAGCATTCTCATCTCTGCTACTTCCATCCTGTTAATGTTATTTTTCCTCAGGGCCACAGTTTCTATAGCATATGTCATAGCTGGCCTCACTACTGTCCTATAAATTTTGCCTTTCAGATTGATCGGCACCCTCTTATCACATAACACTCCAGCCATCTCCCTCCAGTTCCTCCAACCTGCTTGTATCCTGCATCCCACTTCCTTCTCACCTCCTCCATCTTCTTCCACTGTCGAACCTAAGTATCTAAAGTCTCTCACCTTCCTGATGACATTTCCTTCCAGCTCCAGGTCTGTCTCCTGGCCACCGCCCACTGCGCAACACATATACTCTGTCTTACTTCTGCTCAGTCTCATACCTCTCTCTTCCAGTACTTTTCTCCATCTTTCCAGTTTAGTTTCCGCTTCTTCTCTTGAATCTACACACAGCAAGATGTCATCTGCATACAACATTGTCCAAGGTGCATCTTCTCTCACCTCCTCTGTTACCACCTCCATCACAATATTAAACAGAAACGGACTTAATGCTGACCCTTGATGCAAGCCAACTGTTACTTGAAAACTTTCTGTCTGTCCCAAACAGGTCCGAACACTTGTCTTCACATTTCTGTACATTTCCTGCACCAACCTGACATATTTCTCAGGCACCTTCTTCTCCCTCAGACACCTCCAGACTTCTTGCCTTGGCACTCTATCGTATGCTTTCTCCAGATCAATAAATACCAGATGTAGCTCCCTTTGTTTCTCTCGATATTTTTCCATCATCTGTCGTAACCCAAAGATAGCATCTGTTGTTGATCTACCAGGCATGAAGCCAAATTGTTCCTTTGCAATCTCCACCTCCTCCCTCAATCTACCATCAAGAACCCTTTCTAGGATCTTCATTGTGTGGGACATCAACTTTATTCCTCTGTAATTTTTACAGTCTTGTGCATCCCCTTTACCCTTGTAGATGGGAACAAGAGTACTCTCCCTCCATTCCTCGGGTATATTTTCCTGTTGGCAAACTTTCATGAACAGGTCCCACAGCAGGTCAATTCCCTCTTCCCCCAGTGCCTTCCATGCCTCCACTGGAATTCTGTCGGGGCCCACCGCTTTTCCATTCCTCATCCTCTTCATGGCCTCCGTCACTTCCATTCTACTGATGTTCTGCACCATCCCCTCAGAAGGCTGCCCATCTCCTCTGTGAGTCCTTGCATTTTCCTCATTCAGAAGTCCCTCAAAGTATATTTTCCATCTGTTTCTTATGTCCACATCCCTCCATAATACTCTTCCTTCAGCATCTTTGATCTGCCTCACATGTAAGATGTCCTTAGCTGCTTTATTTCTACATTTCGCTAGTTGGTAAATTTTTCTCTGTCCTTCCTTTGTTTCTAATTGATCATACAGATCTTGATATGCCATGGTCTTCGCCTGTGCCACAACTCTCTTGGCTTCTTGCTTTCTCTGTTTGTACACCTCTCTGTCCTCTTCCACTCTTGACTCATCCCACTTCTGCTTTGCCTTCCTCTTAGCTGTCACTGCCACTTGTACATCATTATTCCACCACCAACCCTCCTTCTGCTCTCTAATCTTTCCAGATGTCTCACCAAGCACCTCGATTGCACAGCTCAGGATTACTTTTGAATTATGTTTCCACCAATCTTGTACACTTTCCAGTCCATCCGAAATCCTCTCTAACACTCTCTCCCTAAAACGATTCCTAAAACTTTATTGTAAGAATATAATATATATATACATGTATACCATATAAAATATGTGTTAATCCGCTGTTTATGTTATCGGTAAGGCTTCCGGTCAAATAGACTACTAATAGTAGCCTATTAGTAGTTAAGTTGTTGGAGAGTCAAAAGTTATACGCGGATTTTCGAACAACACGCGCGGGGGGGGGGGGCTCGGCGCCCCTAACTCCCACATTGTTCAAGGATCAACTGTATATTGACTAATGGTGGGCAAGCAAGAGATATATGTGTAATTAAAAAAGCTTGATATGAATAGAGCAACAGGACTTGATGACATATCACTTTGTTAAGGGAATGTTTCAGGGAGTTAACAGCAACCTTGATGTACCTGTTTAGTCTTGCAATGGACAAGTCCCAAAGGAGAATTAAAATTGTTCCACTTCAAAAATGTGGTGATAAAACTGAGACCACAAATCATATAATAATGCTGGCCTGGTTGGCCAAAGGTTAGCGCATCCACTGTCCAACCAAAAGGCCGTGGGTTTGAATCCCGTGGGCGTGGGCGTGGATGTTTGTGATTGTCTGTGAAAATATTAGTCGTGGTTGGCAGTAGATGGCATTAGTGTAGTTGCGGTTCACTGTAGTTGGTGAATTGAGTGGTGAGGACAGAGTTGTAGAATAGGTGTCCTCACTCGATGAGTCTTTGGACTCCCTGGAGGTGTCACGTAATAATAATAATAATAATAATAATTTGCATCTCTGGAGTACTAGTAAAGGTGTTGCAAAGGTTTGTGGAAACTGAGATATAAAATTGGGGTGATTATAACAATGTTCTCTGTGATGGATAGTATGGGTTTGATAAAGGGAGATCATGTTTTGCAGTTTACTTATGTACTATAACAAGGTGATAAATAGATTTCACAAGATTAATGCATATACAGTGCTATACTTAGATTTTGCACAGACCTTTAATATACACTTCCACTGGACAAGTTGGTAACTAAATTGGAACAGACAGGGTTGATACAAGAATAATGAACTGAATAGCGCCTCCGTAGCGCAATTGCACAACATTGCGCCCTTCGATTGGAATAGGCCTAAGTTCGATTCTCATCACGACGGGAGGAATCTTTATCTGGACGATTTTCAATCGAAGGCGAGTTAGCCGATCTCATACGGAGGTAGCAGGGTTTTTTCTCCCGGAAACTCGGATTTTTCATCCCGCATACAGATAAATCGGCCCTTCAGAACACACGCAATTTACAGACAAAAAATACTAGTTGTAGTGGTGGAGGTGGGCGGTAGATGGCGTTGATTGAGATAATTCGTAGTAGAGGTTCGGGGTAGTGGTTGAGACAGTTGTAGGTGTCCTCCCGCGATGAGTCTTCGGACTCCTTGGATGTGTCAGGAATGATAATAATAGGTAACTGGCTGCCATTTAAGTATCCTCAAGTTGTGAATGAAACACAGTATTCTGAAAGAGGAAGGTTGTGAATGAAACACAGTATTCTGAAAGAGGAAGGGGTGTGCTGCAAGGATCTATTTTGGGGTCATTATAGTTAAATTTGTATATTAATGATAACTGGGTGGATTTAACTTGAGATATGCAGCCTTTTGCAGATGATGCAAAATTGGGGAGAAGAGTGAAGCAGATGTTATAGCTACACAGGAACATTTTAATACTCTATGAGTGGAGCTGCTAGTTCAAAGTGGCAAAGTGTAATGTTTTGAAATCTAGAGGCAAGAATGGGATCCAAAGTATTAAATTGGCAGGGAAATTTTGAAGGAAGTGGAGGAGAGGAGGGATCTGGAAATGATGGACAGGGACCTAAAATTTAGGCATCACATTGCTCAAGTTGTGAAATCATCATATCAGATTATGGCAATAATGAGGAGTCCTTGACATGTTTAAGTAAAGAGATTATGGTTTTATTGAGACATGTAAGTTGATAAGGGTTATTACCGGGTAAATGCATATTTGATTTTTCATAGGACGGTGGAAGATTGGGGTAAGACAATAAGCCATTCTAGGAAACCATATAAAAAGTTTGAGCAAGAGAGGGTAGAGAGAGAGAGAGAGAGAGAGAGAGTAGCTGATGAGTGGATGGATTGCCTGAAAGTATTGCCTGCTGGGTATGGAAATATCGATGGAATTCATTTTGTTCTTGTAATAGCTCCTGGTGTTTTCCTGTTTTTCATCTTATTTATATTTTTGGACATTGTAATATTTTCTATTAGGTGATTCTTTGCTTTATAAAATTCTACTTCATTATCATATCCAGAGATTCTGAAAATAGCTTACCCATTTTTCTAAATCTGTTGTTTCTGTTTTTACCTTTTCTTTTATTTCTTTGTTCATGTATATTTATAATTTTATACGTTTTTGGTTTGTAGCTTAGATTTATCCTTTTCTAGTTCTGTTACAAAAGTTTTTAATGGTTTGAAGCTTCAGTCTATCAAATGTTTAATTGATCATTAAAGTTCCTCAGATGCATCTTTTATTGTTCAGCACCAAAGTATCTGCTCTCTCTCTCTCTCTCATTCCAGAAAGAGAAAATTTCTTATCATTGTATCTTAAATCAACAGAATAATACAGTCATCCCATCTGACTTACATTCCTTTTCGGTATCCATAATAATAAATTTTCTTAAAACAGTTTCGAGCCTAATAAATATATATCAGCTTGTTTTGTATATAGATTGAATGAAGAACAAAAATTCAATTATTTCTTTTACGTTTTTCGTTAAATAAAACTCTTCATATCCACTTAATCCTCTTTATTTTTCTTTAGTGACCTAACGAACGTGCCTTTTGTATGTTTCTTCAATAGAATAATATTCGTAAAATATGTTTCAAAAGTTCATGATAAAAAACTTTGTTTTTCTGCTTTAAATGGAAATCAGTCACTGATATTTTTAGAAGCTTTTATTTGATTTCCTTTTATTTTCTTATTACATGCAACTTCATTTCTCCATATGAGACTTTAAAGAAAAATTGTTATACCTTTAAAACCAAAATTGAGAAATCCTGATATAGCATAACCATATTTTTAGTAACATGTTTTATTATTATTATTATTATTATTATTATTATTATTATTATTATTATTATTATTATTATTATTATTATTATTATTTTAATATAAATATACGTTGGATTTCTAAGAATTCAAGTTAAGATATTTTATGACGCAAGATATGAATTCCAAACAAATATTTTTATATGAACTTCTATCCCTTTCACGAACAGTTTAAAATAAAGCTTTTAGACAAATAACATAGGCGCTAGTTTCAAAATAATGACAATAATCACACACACACACACACACACACACACACACACACACACACACACACACACACACACACACACACACACACTTTAAAACAAGCATGTGTTGTGTAATAGCTATAATCGTTTATTATCATAACGTTTTAGAATTTTTCCATGTTTTCACTATTTTTGTTACACTTTAAAGAACGAATGCTTTCTCTGGTTCTTTGAGTAGTTTTCGCAACATAGCCATCTGGCGACTCTTCGATAAACATAAATCTCCCGCACATCTGCGGACTATCAAACTGCAGAGAGTGCTAGGTTGTCCAAACTATACACTTCTAGCATACAGAAGCGTGAAATCTAGTACTTTTTTCCTTCCAGACCGTGCCTTTTATCGTTTGTTTAATGATGTGTCATTCACTGAATTGCGTTTCTTCATCATTTTGTATTTGTTTTTATATTCTCATTTACCGATGCATGTTATATGCTTGCCAGCCGTTAAATATTCCCTGAACCAAAACAAAGCAGTGCGCTTTTCAGCATTCATGATATTGAACAACTACAGATGTTATGCATAGAATAACACTATTTTTTTGTTTTTTGTTTTTAATAACATATTTTAAAGGAGCATGTGACATGAACTCAATGAAGAAAGCTCTGCATGCTTGCCTTTCAATTGAGCTGTTCCCATTTTTGTGATTTTTCTCATTTCTCTGCATATTTATTTATTTCGTATGATGATACTGCTGCCGTGAGCCCCTTTTACGGAGTGGTATAGCACCATCGCAATCCCCCTAATTTTTTCCGGGCTTCGGGACCGGCATAGCTGATGAATGAGGCCTATGGCTGGGTCTTAAGTATTCCTGACTGTATTCCGTGTGTGTTCATGGGGCCGGTTTGCCTGTTCTGGGGGACGAGAAACCCGAGTTTCCGGCGAAACCACCCACCGTATGAGACCGGCTAACTCACAATTCGTTGAAAGAGACCAGATAGAGGTTCATCACGTCACGGACGGGAATCGAACCCAGGTCTTTCCGACGAAAGGGCTTTGTCTATACCTAAATTACGGAGGTTCTGCATAATTAGACTTACTGAAAACGAGGTAAATATTTTCGCCTGGATTTTAAAGTTTCTTTTTTCTTAATGGCAGCAATACAAAAATCAGTAATACATATAATTAGTTTGTCGCGAATGGTATTTTTAACGTTTCAAAAAAAAAAAATAAAATAAAATAAAAAATATGTTGCATTCTAATGTTATAACATTCCACGGATAATCATTGTCCATCTAGATTGGCATCGGGCGATGAATATCTCTAAATGATTCGTGATTTTCATCGCCCGATGTGAGACCACTACTCTGGTTTTTGGATGGAAGGCTGAAGTGATAAAGTGTTCCGTGTTTCACCAATCCAGAACGGCTTATGAACCTTCATACCCCCCCCCCAGGGTACTGATGTAATATCAGTTTACAGACCTTCATGAGTGGAATGCACATTAAAAAAGTGGGTTAGCCTGAAAATTATGTAAATGCAGAAATAATTACTTAAAATACTAAACGAATACCGACATTCGATTATGTTGGAAACTCGCACTTGACGTGGCTATCATTCATTATCGATGGGACCAAAGAGCGAACAAAACAGCTCAGAAATTTGCAAAATTACATAACACGGCTATGTTACATAATATTAACATTAACTACTGCATAACACCCATCCGTAGAGATGGAAAAACGACAAGTCACTGCTTCCTTCAATTGGAAAAGACCTGAGAGAGAGTTCAATTCTCGTGACGCCTCAATGGATTGATTCCAAGAACCCGGGGTAGAAAGGTATTCGACATCGCACAGCCCAACGTCTGCACTACCGCATCCGGCTTACTAACAGTGCTTTTTGTCTGTTAATTGCCTATGTTTTATGGCCAATTTGCCTGTATGTGCATATGTTAAGGATAGAAGTGATAAAAAGGGAGCGGGTGTACTTCTGATGATGCTGGATAAATTTGACAGTTGGTTCAAAAGTAAGTTATGGAAGTGGTCAAGGAGCATTTGCAGGAGGTTATGGCAGACTGTATACCTAGAGTCCGAATAGTAAGTTATGGAAGTGGTCAAGGAGCATTTGCAGGAAGTTATGGCAGACTGTATACCTAGAGTCCGAATAGTAAATCAAGTAGGGGTTAAATGGATGAATAACACCATTAAACTTGAGTTGCAAAAAAAGAAACAACTGTGGAAGGAATTTAAAGAGAAAGATGACCTGCAGGCACACGAACGGTATAAAGCGCAGGCCAGAAGGGTAACGAGTGTGGTGAGAAAGCCAAAAACGGATTATGAAAGGAAATTAGCCATGCAAGCTAAAGAGAATCCCAAACAGTTCTTTCAATATGCTGCTAGTAAAAGGAAAACTGTACATGGCAGAATGATTTTAAGCAACGCCGATGGTAGGGAGGTCACTGAATCAGTCGATATAGTGGAATTACTGAGTGAGCACTTTGCAAGAGTATATCATCCAGGTGGTGATGTTGAAGGAATGAAGGAACCATTAGTTTATATGGGAATTGTGGTGAATGAAGTGGAGGTGAATAGTCTATTACAGAACCTTCATGTGAATACATCTGTGGGATTGGATGGTATATCAGCACGGGTCTTACGTGAAGCGGCTAAAGAATTGTCAGTGCTCTTGACCTTATTGTTTATTCTGAGTCTCAGGTCTGGTTTAGTCCCAAAGAGGTGGAAAGGGGAAAATAGTTCAACTGCATAAAGAGGGATCCAAGACTACTGTTGCAAATTACCGACCGATCAGCATATCAGGAGTCGTCAAGGTCTTGGAGAAAGTAGTCAAGGGTCAATTAGAGGAATGGATTTATGAAAATGAGATACTGTATGGGGGACAGCATGATTTTGTGAAGGTAGATCATGCCTCAGTAACTTGCACAGTGATAGCTAAACTGAATAAGGGTAATGGGTTTACAGTGATACTGCTGGACCTGGCTAAGGCCTTTGAAAGGATACCACATGGAAGTCTAATCCATAAACTGCAACATATGGGAATGGATATTGGATTGGTGAGATGGATAGGAGGATGGTTGATGGAGAGATACCAGAGAGTAGTTTACTCAGGAGTAGAGTCCAAAAGACGGCCTGTGAATAGTGGTGTGCCGCAGGGTTCTGTTCTTGGACCACTGCTGTTTAATTTGTTCATTAATGATATAGGAAAGGATCTGTGAGAACGGTTCATTTGTTCGCTGATGATGCTAAGTTGGTTAGGGCAATAGTGAATGCAGAACATGTCAAAATTTTGCAGGATGATTTGGATAGATTGGAAGTATGGGCTAAGGAGAATGGATGTTAATTTAATATGGCAAAATGTATGGTTATGCATTTTGGGGTGAAAAGATTAGCAGCAGTATATCACACTGGTGGAACTGTACTTCAGGAGATTGATGTGGCCAGGGACTTGGGAGTGTTGGTGGATAGAGAGAAGTTTAGGGGGCACATCACAAAAGTGGCTCTAAATCAGCTCATCAAATCACTTGGATTCTGAAGAATACTTTGACGAGCAGAGATAAGCAAGTTATTGTTCCTCTGTATCGAGCCTTGATAAGACCCCATCTTGATTACTGTGCCCAGATATGGTCACCTAGGTTCTTCTTGATGGGGAGGAGCTTGAGAGGATCCAGAGTTGAGCAACCAAGATGATAACAGGTCTATGGAATGAACGTTATGAAAACAGGTTGAATATTTGTGGGTTGCAGAAATTGGTTGATAGGTGGAAAAGGGAGATATGATTGAGACATTCAAATTGCTGAATAGTTTCTATAGGATTAGTTGAGAGGATATTTTTGAGAACAGGACTGGTGGTGGGAGGACTAGGGGACATCCATGGAGGCTGGGAAAGAGTGTGGTTAGTAAGGGTGTTAGAGCTGGGTTTTTTACTTTTAGAGTGGTGAATGAGTGGAATAAGCTGCCAGAGTCTGTTGTGGGTGCTATGACAGTGAATAAGTTCAAGGCAAAGTATGACAGATACTGTGTGAATGTTGAGTAGTTGTAATGGACCTCCCTCGATGAGTCTAAGGACTCCTTGGAGTCGCCCGTAATAATAATAATAATAATGCTTAACAAGAAATTATATTCAAGTTTTAAACCTTAAACCAAGGATTAAAACAAGAACAAAAGTTGCATGCATATCTCCACCAAAGTATTTCCACTACTTGGTTACCTGTACTGTATATGAAAGCTATTGAATGAAAGACTTCACATCAAATTTCCACAGTATCCCATAATGCATACCACACTCCTTTTTGGTTGTATATATTGTTATGCATTCGACAGTGACCTTCCGCATATTTACAATGGTAATATGCACGCCCAAATGGAATGGGGAGTACCATGCATTATGAGATGCTTAGTTAACCCCATCCTAGACAGGATTCAAATCCCGGCTTTCAGAACAATACCGAGTAGGCTACGGAATCTCTCATAATATGCTTATGTGCCTCTGTAGTGCAATTGGAAGAACGATAGTACATTGCGCCCTTCGATTCGAAAAGGCCCGAGTTCGATTCTCGTCGTGAAGAGAGGAATCTTTATATGCGCTTTTTCAATTGAAGGTGAGTTAGGTGACCTTATACGGAAGCAGTAGGGTTTTTCTCCCGTAATCTCGGGTATATCATCCCGCGAACAAGCAAATCCATCAGAACACACGCAATTTACAGACAAAAAACATTTTTGGTGGTAGTGATGGGCAGTAAATAGCGATGGTAGTTGTGTGTAGTCGGAGAATTAAACAATAGGTGGAGTTGGTGAGATGTGTGTGTAGCGGAGTGAAGTAGAGTGCCCTCCTCCAATGAGTCCTTTGACTCCTTGTAGGTGTCACATAATGGTGTTAATAATAATAATAATAATAATGAAAAATATTGAATCATGGCCTTATGTCTCACGCCGCACTTGCAAACTAAGCTTTTCTCTCGGTATATTCACAGCATTGCTCTGCTGAAATGGCTTCAATTATTTCCCTTCTTCCTCTAAATATAAAACTTGTACAGCTGCTGGCAGTCCTCCCACAGTTCATCTTAAAATCCAAAACCAAATTCTCGTTGTCTTTCATTGCCATGTATCTCAATCCTCTGGAAACACTTCTTCACAATTTTCTCCAATGACTATAATTATCAGCAGTTCGAGAAACATATCAATATAGCTAACGCATTTCATTCCCTTATAGGGATAGGTGGACCTTTTTATTCTATCTAGCTTTTGGAGGCTGAGTGGGCAGTCTTCAGCCTTCAGTCTTTGCTGATAGCCAATCAGAGATAACTGGCCCATGATTGTCACTAATTATAAGCTGCAACTAATGAAGAGACAGGCAAACAAGTGCTGCCCTTGGTACCTAATCCTAACAGGATATGTTACTATCTGAAATAATGTGGGTTCTACGGTCGATTTTCTTGAGTTAATGCGACGAAAAATCGCGGGTTTCCGGGAGAAAAAAAACCAGCTTGCCCCTGCCAGAGATTGACTAACTCGGGAACCGATCGAAAGGCGTAGAAAAAGTTCCTACAGTCGGTGACTACACTTGAACTTAAGTCTATCTTCGTGCGGCCTCGCTCAGTGGATCTAGGCATCACTTCCACTGAGCTACACAGGCCTATCGACATGCCTTTTCTTTCCTCTTTAACCACTTGTCCATATAGATTTTGCAACATCTCGTGTATGATTAATATTTAAAACAAGAAAAACACTTAGCAAAATATGTGTTTTCATTAATTTTTCATCATTGTAAGAATTTGTATAACGAACTACAGTAAAGTAAGGTCTGCAGCAAATCCTCTACCAATTATTTTACATTGATGAGCCCATTAGTACCCTGCCAACAGTAATTAAGCTATTAACATGGAAAAAACTATCTAGGAATGAAATAATGTAGGCAGGGATTGAGGCGTTTTACTCCTCAAAGGAAAGAAAGAAAGCCCAAGACTGCTAATACCACAGAGACTTGATCTTTGATAGATGAGGTCTCTCTCTCGCGGTACAGTATCACCATTTTGCTGATTGGAAGCAGTGGCCAAAAACAAAGTTTGGACATAACTATCTCCCCTATTTCCAGTGCAGAGTCTGGGCACTCTTTTCCTTCGTTTTCGACCATTAAGAAATGGGCTGCCGAATTTAAACGTGGCTGCACCAGCCTTGAAGATGAAGGACATCCAAAAAGTGTAACAACACCAGAAATCATTGATCAAGTGTACGACATGGTATTGGATGACCGTGTAAAGTGCGTGAAATTGCATGGTTTACAAATGAAAAAGCTTTGTGCAAGATGGGTGCTGCACTTGCTCACAGCAGATCAAAAACGCACTCGCATCAAAATCTCTGAACAGTGCTTGGAGCGAATTATGTATGTATTTAATTTTTGGCAATGTTCATTTCCATCTTCATTTTCAAGCCTGCATGTACTTATCTTCAGAAACTATATCGCCAGGTTTGTTTGTGTATCCCTGTTGAAATGGTGCTTGCCTCCATAGAACTAGGCTACTCAAAGTAAGGCCGTTATAAGTTTGATTCTGTTTGCTAACTACAGGAACTTTTTCTGAGTCTTTCTTCGACTCGTTATGAGTTAGCCAATCTCTGACACGGAAAAGTAGGATTTTTTTTTCCCACCCCTAAACTTGAGTATTTTAACCATCACAAACTTACTCTATTAGAGACAATAATGCGAGGTGTTAGGGTTTAGGACCACGAGATAGGCCGCAGTTTACTCTTTCTCTCTCTCTCTTGAAATCCCTGATAGCTTGGGCTTATTATCAGTGAACGCTTGAAGGATAGATATGTTTGCTCATCTGTCTTAAAAAAAGGCAGTTAGGACTAATGGAGTCGGTCTACTCTCCTTTGGTAAATAAAAGCATGAGATTTTAGGACTCCACTTTCCATCCGTAGTCTGCAAAATCACAAGCTCTTTTCTTAAAACAGATTCAAATTTACCCACCCTCCCTCTCCAATCACATGTTGACTACATTTCGAAGTCTTCTCTTTTTAATCTTGTTTGGCGAAAAATCTTTGTTACATCCTAGAAATTTGTCTGGTATCTCTATTTCTAGCCTAATGCTAGAAAGAATTTTGAATGTTTTGATTTCCCTTAGAGGTGCTTAAGGGTTAAAGCTATATAACTGAGAGGAGACCTCCACCCTGTTAGGTACCTACCTGGATACTGAATGGACGAGGATGGGTTGGCAATTTGGGATTTAGGCGACCAAATTGTATTCTTATCGGCTTAAACCAAAATTTCAAATGATGGTCCAACATGACAGAATTTCATGCTGGCTGGGGCATTGTTCGGTTAAACAAGGCCCTCGTTGTTTTCGCCAGAGAACCGGTGCAAACAGCGAAAAGTCAGCTACTGGAATAAATCCTAAAACTTACCCCAACTGAACATCACCAGAGTTCAGGATCGGTACTATCCACATAAGGAGCCTAAATGGCAAAGAAATGGAGCTAGGAATTGGATAAGTACCAGATCAACATAATAGGGGTGTCTGAAACAAAAAAGATAAAAACTGGTGAGATCTTTCTGAGCAATAAATACAAAATGTTATATTCAGGCAATGACAATCAAGGAAAAGAAGGAGTAGCCATAGTGTTCAACACTAAATACGAGGCTAATCTTCTTGAATGGCAGCAGTCTCCAGTAGAGTGATGTGGGCAAATACGAGAATGGGGAACTGGACAATGAGGCATTCTGAACAAATGACAAATGAACGTTCTGTGGACAATCCTCATCCACAGGAGGTTCTACTAAGATAGAAGCGGAGGAATTTTTTGAGGCTTTAGAGAAAGCAACTGATACAATAAAAAAGGAAAAGTTGATCCCTGTTGGGGATCTAAATAGAAGAGTAGGAAATGATTGTCAGACATACAAAATATTTTGAGAAAATTTGAAGAAAAGAGCAAAGCTAATAATAATGGCAAATTCCTGTTGGATTTCTGATCAGGACGTGGACTGAGTATTACTAACACAATGTTCCAACATAAAAACGTGCACAAATTCACAAGGAGAGAAAGTTTCATTCACTATGTTATTGTTGATAGTGATGTTTTCCCATTGGAGCAGGACACCAGAGTGTACAGAGGATTTGAAATTGGAAGTGATCACCATTTAGTCTTGAGCAGGATAAAATTGAATTTCATATTGAAAAGAAGAACATGAAAGAAAGTTTTAAAGAGAATAAATGTTGAGCAGCTCTCATATGTGAACTGTAGACTAAAATACAAAAATATTATTCAAGAAAAAATGAGTTTAAGAGCAGGAACCAAGCATTGGAGATTCAGTGGCAAACCCTGAAGAAAACACTGATTGATTCATCCAGAGAGGCATGTGGTGAAGTTGTGTGCAAGGTTAGAAAAATCAGAACTCCATGGTGGATACAGGAAGTTAAAAAGGCAGTGAAGGAAAAGAAGAAAGCATATTAAAAGTTCCTGGCAAATAAGTTAGGTTCTGCTCTTAAAGAAAACAAAGACAAATGCAAGAAAGCTAAACGCTGTATAAAACTAGTTAACCAAAAGTCATCAGAGGACTTTGACAAGAACAGAAAATAAATATCAAATTATTGGTATTGTTGGAAATTGTTGAAGAAGCTTAGAAATTGAGGAAAGTTATTGTAAAAGGAATTAGAGATGATAAAAGTGACATGAAAACAGGAGAAAAAGTTATCCTTGAAGTATGGAGTAATTACTTTGAAAAATTGCTAAATGAAACAAGCAGTAATGACAGCACATTGGTAAAAAACACTGACCAGGCATGCAGTCAGGAATACATATCCGTACTTGAAGTAGAAAAAGCCATCAAAGGCTTGAAATGTGAAAAGGCTGTAGGAGGAGATGATATTCGACCAGAAATGCTGAAGTATGGTGGTATAAACGTCTTACAGTGGCTGCACTGCATAGTTCAGAAAGCCTGGACAGAGGGAAGAATTTCCGATGATTGGAGTAGAGCTCTCATAGTACCCATATATAAAAAGAGAAATAAAACTGAATGTGAGAATTACAGAGGTATTTCTCTACTGAGTGTTCCTGGTAAGATTTATGCAAGTATACTTGAGAAACGGTTGAGAAGAATTGTGGAAGAAAAGCTTGGTGAAGAACAACCTGGGTTCAGGTCAAATGGAGGCTGTCAGGATCAGATTTTCACTTTATGTCAAATAGCAAAAAAATCATGGGAATATAACAAAGATCAGTATTTAAGTTTTGTCGATCTGGAAAAGGCATATGACAAGGTGCCAAGAGAGAAGCTATTCGATACGCTACAGTTATATGGTGTCAGTGGGGCATTATATCAAGCAGTACTTAGTCTTTATTTGAGTTGTAAGTCAGCAGTTAGAATTGAAGGAAGTACAGGGACATGATTTAATGTTAAATCTGGTGTGAGACAAGGATGTACATTATCCCCTCTGTTATTCATTATCTATATGGATCACATTATGAAGGAAAGTGGTATTAAACATGATATCAGAATTGGAGATTTTAATGTCAGCTCTTTGCTTTATGCGGATGATGTTATACTTCTAAATAAATCCGCTACAAGTTTGCAAGATTCCCTGACTAAATTGAATAACTGTTGTAATAGATATGGTATGAAGGTCAGCATTAAAAAGACAAAGACAATGAATATAGGCAGAAACATTGAAAATATCAACTGCATTGTGAATGGAGAACCTATAGAACAAGTAAAACATTTCAGCTACTCAGGCACGATATTCAGTGAAGATGGTAAGTTAAATATGGAAATAGACAACAGAATCAACAAAGGTGGTATGGAAGTCAACTGAATAAATGTATATGGAATAAGAGAGAAATTAGCCAAAACACTAAATTTTCTGTATACAAGACAGTGTTTAACCCAATTTTAACTTATGGATCTGAGAGCTCGGTTAGAAGTAAAACACTTGCCCAAAGACTATAGTCTGCAGATATGAGAGTCCTGAGAAATATTAGGGGCATGAACAGATGGCATCAATTTCAATATCATATTAAAAACGAGGATATTAGGAAAGAACTTGACATTGTCAGCATCCAGGAATGCGTTAGCAGAGCTAATCTCAAGTGGTATGGTCACTTAAACAGAATGGACAAGGAAAGATTAGCAAAACAAGTGTTCGCTGCCAGGTTGGCAGGAAAAAGACTCAGAGGAAGACCAAGATATAGGTGGATTGATACAGTAAAAAGTACCTTAGAAGACAGAAATAAAAGATCTGATAATATTGGATTCTTGACATTTAACAAACTGATTTGGAGGAAAACTGTAGATAGGAAGTTAGTAATGATGTAAATTTTTCATGTAGTACTATCTCATCCTGTACATCCCTTGAGGGTATATATCAGGTATTTGATAATGAGGAGGATTTCTTTTAAGTGATACTTGTCCATAAGTCAGTTAACACGAAAAAAACGCTATTGTTGCCAGTGATAATGGCTTCTACTATTCAGGCTGAAATACACTATCTACCAATAATTGTGCAGGCCCTTTAGCACTTTACAATTTATACCAACAGGCGAACCCTAATATCGGGTATGTCCACCTTTGACTTTGTTCACCTCCTGCATCCTTTGAGGGAGGCTTACCACCAATGTGCAGGCGACATCAGGTGGAATTTGTCTCAATTCCTCCATCAAAGCAGCACTGTGTTAAGAGACAGATCGAGGACGTGCTGCTCTGGAACTCAATCGTGGCTCCAATTCGTCCCACAGGTGTTCGATGAGGTTGAGGTTCGGACTCTGCGCAGGCAAGGGCAGTCGTTTAACATCCATCTTCAGCTGACTATGAGGCATTGGCAGCTGAAGGCCATTGTCGTCTTGATAGTAACACGGGTTCTTTCCATAAAAACACCCACAGGGTAGGCAGCACCTGCTTATCCAGAATATCAAGGTACTGAGCTGCCTTCATAGATCCACGGATGACCAGTGTTTCATCTCCAAACCAGCTGAATGCACCCCAC
This sequence comes from Typopeltis vanoorti, assembly GCF_054136105.1. NCBI lineage: Eukaryota > Metazoa > Arthropoda > Arachnida > Uropygi > Thelyphonidae > Typopeltis > Typopeltis vanoorti. Next base: position 85,955,696 of record NC_143553.1, read on the forward strand.
ACCATTACTCCTCCACCACCATACTTTACTCTGGTAACAAGCATTCACCAGGCTGCCTCCACACCCTTCCATCAGACTGGTGAACCTTGGTTCATTGCTCCAGATTACCGTTTTCCACTGATCAGTTGTCCAGTTCACACACACACACACACACACACACACACACACACACACACACACACACACACACACACACACACACACACTCCTTGCATCAGCCCAGACGAGTAGCCTTGTTCGTTGTTGTGATGTTCGGCTTGTGTGCCGCTGCTCTTCCTGGGAAACCCAGTAAAATAAATGGAGTTCTTTCTGTACGGGCCCTTTTCTGCACTTTATAACTCTGCTACTCGTATGTTCTTTCTTGTGGTTATATCAGTTACTTTAGTATCATTTTTGTTCCAGGTGTTTATCAGTTTAACAGTTTACTGTATACAAATCACATATTAGTCCAGACATTGAATCCTGTTCTCACGTGTAGTGTCCCCATATCCCTAATAATACTTGACTTTTTTTAGTGCTCACCATGGATGTTACTGGCGCTCTGGAACTCATCACGGATGGCCTGTGCCAATTGTAACTTTTGCGTGTCATCCGTTTTAATATTATCCTGGCCCTGTCAATTTTGGCGGCTGTCTGGGTGTTTTCCTGCACTAGTGATGCCAGAACGTCTTCATTTGTTGATCACATCCCCAGCCGTTGATTTTCGATGCTCCAGTTGAGCGGCAATGGCACATATGGAGATGCCACCATTGCGACAGCCCACGATGACACCTCCCTCGAAGTCAGCGAGTTCATGAAATACTGCTTCCTACTATCTGTACACTGGTTTTTATGTTAATAATAATAATAATTAACAGACCTGGAATATTCCACAACTTCAAATAACAGGGGTATCCGGAAAATTATTGGTAGGTAGTGTATATGGCCTTAAATAAATTGTATTACTTATCCCTTGTGTTTTTTCGTGTTAATTGATTTCCTTTCTTTATTGATTTTCTTTAGTCTATTTTTCTAAGAGTGATGTATTTCTTCCATGCTTTAAGGTTCATATTAATAATCACAAAAAAAAAAAATCTTTTATATCCCCCCCCCCCCCGATAAAATATACCAATCTGTTTCGCATAAACATATTACGAATACCATCTCGTCTACATCCAAGTTGTTACTTTACGACGGGGGGGGGGGGAGCTCTGATAAACACCTAGAATAAAAATGATATTAAAGCAACTTATATAACCACAAGAAAGAACATACGAGGATATAAGAATATAAGTTACCTTTATAACTCTGCTACTAATATGTTCTTTCTTGTGGTTATGTCAGTTACTTTAATATCATTTTTGTTCCAGGTGTTTATCAGTTTAACAGTTTACTGTATACAAACCACATATTAGTCCAGACATTGAATCCCGTTCTCACGTGTAGTGTCCCCATATCCCTAATAATACTTGACTTTTTTTACAAGAGAGAGCGTTTAATAATACTATTACTAATAATAATAATTTGTGTGTGTGTGTGTGTGTGTGTGTGTGTGTGTGTGTGTGTGTGTGTGTGTGTGTGTGTGTGTGTGTGTGTGTGTGTGTGTGTGTGTGTGTGTGTGTGTGTGTGTGTGTGCGTGCGTGCGCGTGTGTGTGAGAGAGAGAGAGAGAAATTATTCAACTGATAATATATTCAGTCGTAATAGAATCAATATTGCGATTGAAAAAAAAATGACATTATTATCTGTTGAAGAATTTAATACTGTTTTTTACAAAAGTTCTTCGGACTGAGCTTAATAAAGTTTTTTTTTTTTTTTTTTTTTTTTAAATCAGTTCAAACAGCGTCATCATATTCAGAAGAATAAATATCTGTTGAATAAGAAAAACACATAATGACGAAATCAGCGTTATCAAAAGGATTAGACTGCAAAAACTCCAAACACTATTCCAATCATGGGCTTCATGTATAATATAGATAAAGGCTTGGTAACCGTTCATACAATTTAGCAAGTAAAATTAGATTTCAAGCAGCGTATATTTTATTTAAATCAATATCTCCTGAAAATAATCTATCAGAAAGAATTTCAAGCCTTATCTTCTGTATACAACGTAATAAAAATATAATTATTACTAAGGCCTACAAAGGGCGAGCAGTTGCAGTTCATGATAAGAACAATTATTTTAGAAAACTTAATCTACTTCGAGATCATTCTACTTACAGAAGCATTGATAGAGACCCACCTCAATCAAATCAATAAACTCAGTAGCCCCTTGGACGAAGTTCATTCTTGTGATGAAGAAACGGTTCTTCTTCTTCTGCAGCTTTTTCCACTTAAGTAGGGTCGCTGTTTGTAGTGAGTCTCCTCCACAACCACCTATCTTGGGCTGTAGCCACATCCAAGTTCATCCTCAAGTCCTCCTCCACCATCTCCCTCCTCCCCTGCACATCCATCTGCATGACCTTTCTTCCAACATACTCTTCCTCCCTCCTCATCTCATAATCAAACCATCTCAACCTTGCCTCCTGTATCTTTCCTCCTAAGTTTGTAACTTTCACCGTTCCCCTTACATAGTCATTTCTCAAACGATCCTTTCTGGTCACACTGCACATCCATCTAAGCATTCTCATCTCCGCTACCTCCATCTGCTGATGTTATTTTTCCTCAGGGCCACAGTTTCCATAGCATACGTCATAACTGATCTCACTACTGTCCTGTAGATTTTGCCTTTCAAACTGATCGGCACCCCCCTCTTATCGTATAGCACTCCAGCCATCTCTCTCCAGTTCCTCCATCCTGCATCCCACTTCCTTATCAGCCTCACCATCCTCTTTCATTGCTGAACCTAAGTATCTAAAGTCACTAACCTTCCTGATGACATTTCCTTCCAACTCCAGATCTGTCTCCTGGCTGCCATCCACTTTGCAACACATATACTGTGTCTTACTTCTGCTCAGTCTCATACCTCTCTCTTCCAGTACTTTCCTCCAACTTTCCAGTTTAGCTGCCACTTCTTCTCTTGATTCTGCACATCACGGTGTCATCTGTATACAACATGTGGTGACGGAGGAGGTGAGAGCGTCTTCTCTCACCTCCTCCGTCACCACCTCCATCACAATATTAAACAGGAACGGACTTAATTCTGACCCTTGATGCAAGCCAACTGTCACTGGAAAACTTTCTGTCTCTCCCAGACAGGTCCGAACTCTTGTCTTCACATTTCTGTATATCTCCTGCACTAGCCTGACATATTTCTCCCCTACTTTCTTCTCCCTCAGACCCCTCCAGACTTCTTGCCTTTGCACTCTATCATTACGCTTTCTCCAGATCAATAAATACCAGATGTAGCGCCTGTTGTTTTTTTCGAAACTTTTCCATCATCTGCCGTAACCCAAAGATAGCATTTGCTCTTTGATCGATCAGGCATGAAGCCAATTTGCTCCTTTGCAATCTCTACCTCCTTCCTCAGTCTTACATCAAGAACCATTTCTAGGATTTTCATTGTGTGGGACATCAACTTTATTCCTCTGTAATTCTTAGTCTTGTGCATCATCTTTACTCTTGTAGATGGGGACAAGAGTACTTTCCCTCCATTCCTCAGGTATATTTTCCTGTTGACAAACTTTTATTAACAAGTCCCACAGCAGGTCAATTCCCTCTTCCCCCAGTGCCTTCCATGCCTTCACTGGGATCCTGTCAGGGCCCACCAATTTTCCAATCTTCGTCCTCTTTAAGGCCTCCTTCACTTCCACTCTACTAATGTTCTGTACCATCCCCTCATAAGGCTCTCCATCTTCTCTGTGAGTCCTTGCACTTTCTTCATTCAAAAGCCCTTCAAAGTATATTCTCCATTTGTTTCTTATATCCACATTACTCCTTAATATCCTTCCTCCAGAGTCTTTGAACTGCCTCATATGTACGATGTCATTCGATGCCTTATTTCTACACTTTGCTAATCGATAAATCTTTTTCTGTCCTTCCTGGCTATGACCAAATGGGTCGAAAAGAAAGTGATGAAGAAACACTAAAAAAGGCTAAAAGTTTATCATGCTTTTGTTCCAAGACGGTATGGCCTTCCTAAGACTTCGAAGATTGTGAACTGCATAGGATGTCCGACGTATAAAGGTTCAAAATACCTATCTAATCTTCTTTTTACATTGACTGGAAATTCTACTTTGTTCATAAAAAAAAAAAAAATTAATAAATTTTTGAGAATAAAATTTCAGGATTATCCTTACAACCCACAGATCTTCTAGGGAGGTTGATGTAGTCTCACTCTTATAAACAAATATCCCTCTGACAGATATGATTGAATTATTTCATAATGACTTTCCTCCTGATATTGTAAAATTATTTGACTTTATCATTAATTCAGGATACTTTAGCTGCCATAACAAACTGTACAAACAGATAGAGGGAACAGTGGGATATCCCCTTTCCCTAATTCTAGCTATTACTTTATGCAACATTTCTAACAACATTCTGGTCGTTTTTTTTTTCACCTAAACCATCGATTGGGTACAGATATTTTGATGATGGGTTTGCTGTATGGAACTCCTCCTTGTCCGATCTTCATGAATTTCTTGAAAAAATTAATTCAATAAACCCAAGAATCGAATTTACCCTGGAAGTAGAAGATAACAATTGTCTTCCTTTTCTGGATGTTCTCATTCTACGACAGCCAAATGGTAGGCTGCAGTTCTCAGTGTATAGAAAACCAACTCATACTGGTAAATACATTGATTCTAACTCACGTCATCACCCTTGTCATAAATATGGTGTAATCAAATCTTTAGTCGATAGAGCCTACCTATAAAATATGTTCTACAGATTCTCTTCTAAACAAAGAATTGTTTATTATCAGAACTACTTTTATCTCTTATGGTTATAATGCAAAAACGATCGAAAAAAAAAATTAATAATTATGGCCATCGTCCTAACCCGCCTCAAGAAGAAATTACCAGAATTTGTATTCCATATGTTAAAGGACTTGAAGAAAAAATAGCAAGACTTCTAACTTCTTCTACAGATTAACTTACAGGTCTCTTCCATCCAGTTCACAAACTTAATGCTTTCCTTATAGACACAAAATTAAGATCGTCAGTTTTCAAATTCTTAGAACGGTGTCAAGTTTCTCAAAGCCTCTGTAAGTTTTTATAAAATAGTTCCACAGTTCTTTATTCCACCATTTTGGTAAGTTCTTTAATGGTTGGTTCCTTTTTTTCCCATGGGAATTCAGCAATTCATTTGTATCTTCAGCAAAGATGCAAATCTTCTAGAGCCAACCGATTTGCTATTTCAACCACAATTGTTGTTACCTTTTCCAAGAAAATTCTAAATCTTCATTGTATTCAATTGAAGGATATGCACTGCTATCGCATCACTTCTGTGGCCCGCCATTTCATAGTCATAATAAAAAATTTATACTGGGCGTAAAAAGCTGCAAGCCGTAAAGCGGGGATTTACTGTACTTTTAAATTGCCACATATATTCCAGTGGTAGTCGTTCTTATTATTACTATTACTTGTACCTTAGTATTATAAATAACGTAGACATATTTTCGCAAGTCACCTTCATGTTTGTTTGTATGTATATGAAAGGCCTCGTTACAAAAACAAAACTGCTTTTAATCTTGTTTTAAAAGAGCAGCCCACAAACAAGTTTCAAACTTGACTCATAAACTTTATTCATTTCTCTCAAGTGCCATTTATGTCACGGTAGTAAAAAAAAAAAAAAAAAAAAAAAAAAAAACCCTCGGTCTTGTTTCTGCTTCTGGAAACTGGATCCCCCCATTCCCCCGTTCCTAGAGTTAATAAGTTTCACTGTTAAAGACAAGATCCGAGCATTTCAGATTGCTGTTTAAATAAATTCTAATTTCTAACAAGATATTCTGTTCTGCCAGGTAAGGTTTGTTGACAACTTCATAAATGCTTTCACTTGATGACGATGACTTCCTATCCATACCGAAAGTAGAAAGTTCGTCATCCATCAATGCTACAATATCTTGTGATGATGGTAATTCAGGTGCTGGAAGATAATCTATATATAAGACTAGTGATGACTTATGACAGATTCGGAGTAGTGACAGATTCATGTAAAATCCAGATACATTAATAAAGCAGAAGTAACAATCTGTTACATGATTTTTGGTTCTCTTCAGATCATAAGCACTTTAAAAGTTATAGACCGCCTGTTTCTTGAATGCATTGGGTAAAATTAACTCTATAACTGTAGCATTATATAATGAATGGGCCTACTTTCTTATTGGTTCCTTATGTAATTAATTACCCATCGTAATGAAAGTAGAAGCTTATGGAGCTCTACTGCGCGAGTGATGTGTTACTGCTTACCTAAACGAAGTACTGATCACATACAAAATCTATGAAACGGGAGTTTCATAGATGTCTGGATGCAAGCGAGAACTCTAATAGACTGTATTGCAGTATTACATGATATAAGACAGGTGCAAAGTATGCCTCTATTCAGTTTTCAAATTACTACTGCATGTCTTGACAGGGTCGCATGTTGTCACAACAGCTTAAAGAAGCAATTAAGTGATATTTTAAATGGTAGTATTATTACGACTAATTCATGATGAAATATTCCGGAAACTTCTGAAAAGCGTAAAAAAGAAAAAAGGTCATATATGATTATGCTTTTTTTTTTTTTTTGGTTATAGATCTGAATTTCAAAGCACTGAAATACAGCAGAAGTAAGTGTAGAAAGCGTACAAGCATTCCATAGTGGGATTCAGCTGGATTAGTATAGTTTAGTGTGTGTGTGTGTCTGTGGTGAGAATAGCTTATAGTTTAAATATGTATTACTAAGTGTTATACGTTTAGTTCTATGGAATAGATAAACACAGAATTATTTTATAAATTGCAGTGCATGCAACTGCAATTTATAAAAAGGAACAGGCATGTTTGAAGTTATACCTGAGGGGGGGGGGGGGTTCGCGAGAGAAAAAAGAAAAGGTTATTCAAAAGGGTTCGTAATGGGGAATAACTTGAGAATTACTAAGCTAGGTCCACTACAGAAATACTGAAATGGAAAATCTACAGCTGCAAATTCATTCGTAAATTCTCATTTCAAGCAAAGCGAATAAAGCTTCCATTTGGGCCCGGAAGTAATGTGATTGGACTGTTTAAGCTTGTTAAAGGCCCAGGTTTATCCTTTTGCAGAGATAACGGAGCATTACTGCTTAGGCAGCTATTACCAGATGTTCCTAATGTTACACTTCTACCTTGAGACGATGGCTACTTTCCAGGTGATTCACTTAATGATCGTATCAGATTTCTCTGTTATTTGAGGAACGTGCTGAAGAAGTTATTCGTTTTTCCTGTTGCACCTATCCTCAACCAAAATTGTCTGGGCTGTATATTTGAACGTATACATAGAAAATAGGTCCGTCATTGCTATCAACACTTAAGTGCGCAGAGGCATTGCTGCTGCTGTGTGTGTGTGTGAGAGAGAGAGAAAAAAATCTCGCTTGAATAAATTGAATATGTCACTTTTGTGCCATTTCTTTTCTTAATATCTACTCCCTTTTTAACACGCATATAACAACTTTTGTTCAGTCCCGAGAATTCTTGCTAATCCATCCTGTGATCTTCATTGGGTCTACTGAACGCCTCCCCCCCCCACACAACCCCTCACTGTTCGATTTTTAAAAGTCTTATGACAGTTGCATCAGAAATTATTAAGCATTTACAGTGAAATTCAGGTTTTGGAGATTCAACTTGCCTTCGTTCATATCTTATATGAACTCCCCCTCACACACACACTTATAAATTAACTTGAGATCATTGTTAATCACCTCGGACAGGTTCATTGGTTGCTACTGAATGGCACTTTAGTAGCAAGTGCTCCACGCGAAATGTTTAGGGTCTGAGGAAAAAGGGAGGTTATGTAAACTGCGTAGCTCTAGGCTCTAGTTTATAACATTTGTGGTTTCTAATTATAGGGAAATAGTTAGCAATCAGTTTTGTCGCTTAAGATTTGAGCTTTTAGACGCATTCATAAAAAATACAGAACTTGGATTTCCAGATAAAACATTAGGAGAATCTCATTTCAGTCGTTTGTGTGTGTGTGCGTGCGTGTGTGTGTGTGTGTGTGTGTGTGTGTGCGTGCGTGCGCGCACTCCTCCTGGAATCTGTTTAACTTAAATATATTATTTTTATTTATTCAGATCAGCTGAATAATTCAGAAACTTCTACATGATTCTGTATAAGTAAATGTAAAATACCGATGCACCGGTATAAAGTTGCAAGAAGCAGTATTAATAGATAAATATTGCATGAGTACTTACGATTTATTCTGTGCACTAGATGTGCTTTCACTTTTTCAGCTTATTTTCTATGTTAGTGGAATTTCCTTTAAATATGGATACACACAGATATACATTACGCACACTGACACCAACCTAAAAATAAAACATTTACGAACACCTGGAGAGAGAAGGAGAGTGAAACGTGCTGTACCTTAGGAAACTGCTTCATACAGGACAGCATTTTTAGTCACGTGTCTAACGCATCAGGGAACAGAGTACACCAGTTGCTGTGTATATGGGCGGTTACAGCTACCGAGAATCGTACAGCAAGAGACATTTTCTTCGGAAGCATCTGAAGCTCACTATACTGATTTTACATGAGTAAACGGCCTAGTTGATAGTGAGAAATTTTATCGAGACACAGATTGAATGAAAACTATAATGAGTACATCTGTATAAACAGAACTGATTATAGCTGTGATTAAAAAATAACGCATAATATATGAAAACTCAAGACTATTGCGTTTGATATTACCTAATAGGGATTTTTCATTCCAAGTGATGAAAGTCTCCATGATAAATGCAACAAAGGGTTGTTTAGATTTTAGGAAGAGGAGGAGGAGGAGCAGTACAGGCTAAGACGTTTAACAGAAGTATATATTATGTTCTGAAAAGTTGATAGTTTTATTAGTGATTTGACTAAAAGGACGCTTCAGCTTTATTTTGTAAAAGACAAAGTACATTATATCTTTATTGAAACGATCTTTGGTGCATGGAATGTCATCTCTTCTCTGAAGAAAAATTTCAAACTTTTGATTTAGTGAATTATGAGTCGTCGTCAGAGTGTGAGAGACAGGTCTCTTCATGGTGGGTCCTCGCGTCGTCCAAGTGCGAGAGACAGAATGATCCAAAGCGGTTCCTTTCGTCGTCTAAGTAACCGTGATAACATGCCTGCTGGCTCATATAAGAGACAGATAAGTGGCCGAGGTAAGTTAAATAATAGTTGGTGTACGCTTATTGCTGATGCTATCTTGTTAATGATTTTACTTTTGAGTATAATGGTCGATACATTGGCGGATTCGGGGGGGGGGGGAATAACCATCATCTCTTGAGAAATTATAGTGGAAACTATTTTACGGTTAATATAGATTAATTCGAAACAAATATGTAACCATCTTGTGTTTAATTCTTAAACTAAAATGCTATAAATTTTGGAAATAAATTTCATAAATAAAAAATGAAATAGGTTATATTAATGAAACGAGAACTTTTTTCTTCGACATTACAAATATTTCTCAATTGCAAACGCTAAAATTAAAACTTGAATCGACCCTTGAGTTGATTTAATGTGATTCTTAAGCTGTTAAGCTTTCTAGATGAGCTGCCAATACTGACTCATATACAATGGTCGAAAAAAAAAGTCGTTCAAATCGTTTGAGGGCTATCATAGCTCATTCGGCAATAACGATATCCTTTGTTTGGAAAGGCCCGGATTCGAATTCTGTCTAGAATCTAGGACGCAAAAATCCTTTATATCATAGCTCAGTCGGCAATAACGATATCCTTTGTTTGGAAAGGCCCTGATTCGAATTCTGTCTAGAATCTAGGACGCAGACATCCTTTATAAAGGCTTATTCACCAGTTAACTCACCGTCATACTCGAGATGAGTTAGTAGATCTGCTAGGGCAGTGAAAAAAATTTTCCTCCAGAAACTCAGATTTAAAAAAAAAAAAAAAAAAAAAAACTGTCAAACCAGTCAGTAGAACACACGCAATTAATGTTCCCTTAGGTTTAGCTGCATTTCCATGTGAAACTCGACCCAAACTCAAGACGTTTAACGTCTCATTAATATCATATATAAACTGTATATTATAGGCGAATTTAAATTGATATTTCACTATCTGAAATAAAGAAAAATGAAAATAAATCATCGAATGCCTTTTATTCCCAAAGTGAACGGAGCTCTTTTAGCCCTAACTTTTTTTTTTTTTTTTGAAGATGCTAGACAACCAGTCTCCAACCTCCAGCGATCGCTGAGTCCAAGGCTATCAATGAATCAAGACTTTCCAGGATGGGGGAGAGTTGTAAGTACGGCGAACACTTCCACCATAGTCTCAACAGGTATACATGATTGTGTGAAATACCATGGGTTCAGCGATCGGTTTTTATTTATTTGTCTATTTATTTTTCAAGTTGCATTTCCATGTAACTCGGAAATTTGCCTTATGTTTTTGGAGGTTGGGGGAATCTACTTGCCTGTCCAAAGATCATTTAGTAATCCCTAATTATGTTAATATGATATTTGTTTTGTTTTACTGAAAAACAAATAATGATAATTAGTATAATGATCGTAATCAAGACAATAAAAAAACATTTTGTATTATCATTCTTCGATAGCACCGTTTGGTCAAATTCTGGCTTAGCCTCATTCGGCTGGCTAGGTTGTTTGCTGTCGCTCTCGAGGAAATTTTGATATTAATTCGGTTTATCATAAAAGAAATTTATAATACATATATAATATTTTTCACAGACTTATAAATAGGTATAATATCATACATAAAGAGCCTCTCTAGCTCAGTCGGTATAGACAAAGCTCTTTGATTGGAAAGACTAGTTCGAGCCCCACTAGGACGCAAAGAATCTTAATCAGGGCTTTTCAACTGCAGGTGAATTAGTTAGTCTCATTCGGAAGTGGAGAGGTTTTTTCCCTTCCTGAAACTCGGCTTTTTCATCTGGCAATCAGGCAAACCGATCAAAAGAACACACGTAATTACAAGCAAAGATTGCTTAAAGGCAGTGGAAGATCAAGCACTTGAGGGGCCCCAAGTGTAACCTAGTTTTGAGGCCCTTGTTCTAAATACTAAGTAATGCTATCAAATCAATTTATTACTTAATATAAAAAATACTGATCAATCAGTCGTTTCCTTAAAAATAAATCTCTATTTTTAGCCTTTTGCAGTCACAGATATGATCATCATAACTCATTACTGTTTATTGTGGCGTTTAAACTAAAATGCAAAATATAATTTTTGTGCCAACAGCATCGAACGATGCTGTTGGCACACTCTCCCTCGATGAGTCTTTGGACTCCCTGGAGGTGTATAATAATAATAATAATAATATTATTAATTATTTATTAATAAAAAAAAGAATAGGAAAAATTACATTGTGTATCTTATTTATTGCAGAAAATTTATGTAAAATTTACATAAAAATTATTAAAATTTATTTTTAATAATTATTAAAATTGTTAAAATTTACATTAAAATGATTAAACACTGTTGGAACATTAGAACACGTATGCACATACATTAGAATTGTAAATATAAAAAACTAAATTTGAACTTTTCTTGCTTTATGTTTAACGAATTTATCAATAATATATTCATAATCTAATAACTGAATTACATCGTTTTCTATGAACATCATTGACAAATTAGTTAAACGCAACTGAGTTAACGAATTTCGTAAATAATTTTTAACGTTTCAAAACCGAAAATGAACGCTCACCACTAGCGTTACAAATAGGTATTGTCAAAAAAAATTTTTAGAATTGTTTCTACATTTAGAAATGTTGACTGCAAACCCCCAATTAATAACTTGTATATGTCAACAGGATCGGCGATATTTTCTCCTTTTATGAATGCAATGAAATGAAGACTTTCATCTTTTAAATATTTAATTTCAATATCTTTATGATATTTTGCAGTTATTCTCTCCACACATTCATTAAATTCAACATCAATCACTTTAAAATCGAAAAATAATTGAAAATTCTTTAGTACATCTGTGTAACTGGCGATTATCCTAGATATTTCAGAGATGAGTATGTCACAAATATGCATAAAACATATGCACATTTATTACGAAATTTTGTTTTTCAGTAAAATGTGTCTCATTATGAGCAATTACTTCAAATTGCAATTTTCTTCTTTTAAACTTGCCCACCTTATAGTTTCGGTTTTCTGTTAAAAAATTAGCATCGTTCTCAATTTCATCGAATTTATTCCTGACATCCATGAAAAATTCGAAAAGTGATTTCAAAAGATTTCTCCCTAACAATAAATTGTACTGTAATGCATGTCTTGTAATGATTTGCTGGTACTATTTATTCGTTGCAACAACTTATCACATAAAACTGTTAGTAAAACAGTTTCATATTCATTAAAATGTACTGATATAAGTTCGCCCACAGATTAGAGACTCTTCGACACTTCTGCGCATGTCCCAAAAAGGAGAATCAATCCCGATAATAGGGTAATCAATCCGTCTTCTGGGATGAGTTTGTTTATTGTTGCAGTTCGGAAAATTTAGCTTTGCTTTTACGAACATTGTAGTTTTTAAAGTGTAACTATTTTGCTTGTATAACAATTGGAAAAATGTACATAGAGTATTAACAAAATTAAAAAAAGGTATAGCATAAAACAAAAATTTAACGAATTTATTTTTAAGAAAGTTTTCTATATAATAGAAATAATTATACAGAAAAACAGAAATTTTTTTCACTTATTTCTGAACTTAGATATTCTAAACTTACAGTTGAGAGAACTGAGACACTTTAATGTCCTAAAAACGATTAATTATTTATGACTTGTTGTGACTCTTTTAACAAACCCATGCAAAAAAAAGGTTGGAAAAAAAATACCATTATCAAATCCTTTTAATGTTCATAGTCATCTGAATCGGTGTCCGAATCGCCATCACTTTCACTTAAACTGATCACCAAAGATTCGCATAATTCTTCGATAATTCCGTCTCTGTCCCAATACATATTTTCCAATGAGGTGACATGTGAGTAATATTTTTCCCAGTTTTGAACTGTAATACTTTCAATCGCCTGTTCTGAAAACTTGAAAAGTTTCGACATGGCAATATCCCCAGTTACGTTGCGATGGTGAATGAAACTTTTCACTTCTGCCCAAACATACTCAATAGCATTAATATCACAATGATATGGTGGTAGCCTCAAAGCTAGAAATCCATGCTCTTTGAGCATCGCGTCGAATTTAAATAGTTGTGGGCGAGTTTCTTTTGACCAAATTAAGCAATTCAATTTTTCGCATATCTTGGGAATGAGAAATGTTATTTGCAGAGAGCCAATCCATAAGAACTTGCTTCTTATTAGACCAATTTGGAACTTTGTTTAATCGAATAGAGTGATATGAAGCATTATCAATTATAACAACAGCATTTTTAGGAAGGTTTGGAATCAGTTTTTCTTCTGCCCACTTTTCGAAGATAGTAAAATTCATTTGTCCATGGGTCTCCAGTAGTTGAATTGGCTTTATATGGTAAGTTTGAATTCGGTAAAAAAAAAAAACCATTTCTCCACCCGCACACAAAATTATTATGCGCCGCGAGGCATTTCCGGTTTGTAGCACTCCACATTCTTCTTTAGACTGCCAACATTTTCCATAAGTTAAATTACTATCAATCCAAGTTTCATCTAGATACACAATCGGTCTTTTCTCCTCCCTGAAACGTCGTATTGCTCTCAAATACTGCGTTCTAGATAAAACAGTGTCACTTCGCTCTATGATGAGTTTCCTTTTATTCTGGGACTTTTTAAAACAAAATCCGATTTCATGAATTATTTTCCATAAAGTTTCTCTTTTCCAAGGAAAATTAATTTTTTCTTTAAGCACAGGAATCAATTTCAGAACAGTTGGCACTCTTTACTCGACTACGTAAAATTCGTGAATAGTTCTTCTTATAACGTCTACATCAAAATCATTTAAAGCTACGGTTTCGATGGTTTTCTTTACTCTGGCGCTTTTTTTTAGGAGATTTAAATTTTGGCTTACCTTCACCTTTTGATTCCCTACGAATTCTTTTAACAGTCGACTCCGATACGCCCGCAATTGCACTTGCACGTTTTATGACTTGAGAAAGGGGAACAAGGAGACTGCCTTTTAACGATTCTTTTTCGTAGAATGTCAACACATTATTCAATATTCTATTGCAAGGGCTACTGATACGTTTAACAACAGAACTTGTTGTCTGTACTGGATCCATCATACAAATTAATAATAAAAGATAATAATGCAAAAAAACGACAACGAAAATCAAGCTACTACGAGTACAGCGACAGACAAGAAAGCACGTGATTTCGCACGTTGGCGACCAATTCGTACATCCTTCATTTCTTTCTCCTCTTCAGCATGAATTGACTATTCTTGGCAAAACGCCAAGCAGAGGTCTACAAACAGTGGGCGTACTGTTTCTTTGCCTCCAATTTACTCATTGGTTTTTCATTGTCGGACATACTAACTTGAATTAAAGCTTCTTTAACATTTTGATAATTAGATTTTAATGCTGAAATAGCGTCTGCACTTGATGCCCATCTAGTGTCAGTTTATTCTTTTTATATGTAGAGATCGAATATGTGTCATACTGTTTATGAGTATATTCCATCGCCGAGTGGACGACGAGAAATATACATATAAATTTTTAACAAAGTCAAAATAATGCAATGCGCCAGAACAAGATTCCGCAGCACAATTTCCTATTAAATTTAGGTTATGGCTAGCGCATGGTACATGGGTTGCTGTATCAATATGATGTTTTATTCCAACTTGCAATCCGCTGTATTTTCCAGCCATATTTGCCGCATCATTGTACATTTGACCCCTATAGTTTTTTATTATTATTATTTTTTTTTTTTTTTTTTATATCTATAGATAACTCTCCCCAAAAATTTAATACGATCCGTTCTAAGTATTCAGAATCGTGATTTTCGATTTTGAGGAATCCAAAAAACCGTTCTTTTATATTGACTACATGAGTTATATCGGGAGTACAGTCTACAATAATGGAGTAATAAATTGCTCCTTGAACTTCAGGAATTAAATATTTCTGAACTTCGCTGCCCATTAAATTTATAAGTTCATCACATACTATGTGCGATAAATAATTCACTTTGCCTCTACCTGGATTACTGAATCTTTGCAAATGACTTTTCAAAAAAACTATCAAATTTTTCCGCAACTCGATACAACTTGTGAAATTTCCCCTTCGATTGGAATCTGCTCCTTCTCTGTGGCCACGAAATGCTAATCCCAAACTCGCCAATACATTTTGCTCTGAATCAATTTGCTTTTCCAAGTGCGTATCGATAATCGTTTTTGGGGAGTTAAATTCATTTGAAATGACATTGGGAAGATTCGTGTTCTTTCAAGCTTCGGGCTAAATTTCTCCAGTCGTTGAACCCTGTTGAAATTTTTGTTTGTTATTTCTAAAACAGTCTGCACACATAACAATAGACACATTTACTTGTTCCTGAAAATAATAACCATCTACTTTCACACAGTGAAAATTAGATTCGGAAATATTTCTATAGTAAGATCGGTTCCTATCTGTATATTGTACTTAAGTATTGTACTTGTAGTTGTAATATCTCCAGTGTTACATGGTTTATTGATTAAATGGTATTCTATCATTTTATCAGATAAATTTACTGGCCACAATGCAATATGATTGGGAAAATCACAATGGTTTTCATTTTTACTACAGTCTGCTGAAACTTTGCAAAATTTGTTTTCTTGCTTCGATTGCTCCTCTTCGCTGTTTTGTTCTTCATTATGAACATCTATAGCAAGGTTTTAATCCTTCAGATTTTTTTTTATTATTATTTTATTTTCTCTTTTCAATTCGCTCTTCGGTTCTTTCCAATTCCTATTCAGAGTTATTTTATTCTTCATCGGTAATATGTTTAAAGTAAAGATAATAATAAAATAAAATCGAATTTCGCCTTAAATTGATTTTAATATTCGATGGCATGATTCTAATAATCGACTAAAATGCAGTGGATTTTACTGTTTTGAATGGGTCCTTGCTGTTGATTCTAATAACCAGTGATCACAATAAACAATGCTTACTGTATATAACATAAACAATAATATAATACACGAATACTTACTTGATAACGCTTCTTTTACAAAAAAAGCAACACTAAAACACCAAACGCAAGCAGTTGAGAACTTTTTTATTCGTTCGCACAGTTTGCAAGAGAAGATCAACTGCACTTATTTGACTGAATAGTAGGTACGTAAACGCACAAAGAATTTTAAATATTATTTATTATTTAAGATATTTTCTCATGGTCGAAAAGAAAATTTTATTTGTCAGTTATTAAGTAGTAAAAACTTTTACTACGCCGTTTGTCGTTCGACGAACCGCAAATTGTCTAGATGAAAATGGTATCTGTGCCTGAGGTACGCAGAATGTATTTCTTCGGAGACCTCCTGACAATTGAAGGCCCAACCATGCTCTTGGGAATCCCAAGCACGCGCTTCAATTATGGTATGATATCCAAGCTGTGCGATGTTCCGCCACTGCTTAAAGGGATAAATTTAATCGCGTTATCCTTCAGTTTTGGTATGATATCCAAGGATACTTTGAAGGTCGTAGGCGCTAGTGCCTGATAGAACCACTGATGATGATGATGATGATGAATAACATATTATTATTATTATGTGATACCTCGAGGGAGTCCAAAGACTCATCGAGGGAGAGCGTGCCAACAGCATCGAACGATTGAACTCCTTCCAACTACTAACCGCGCTCAAACTAGCTTAACGTTTTGCGAGCCATTAGTAGCAGAGGCTCTACCAATCGACCAACCTATGTTGGCTCCACTCCAAAACGCCCTCTTTTATTCCGTGCCTCATTTGCATATGCGCCACCCATTTGTATTTGATAAACAGACTCAGCCTCACTTTTTTTTAAATGTACCTGACTCCTATATGTTTTACTTCCGAGTAATCGCGATTTTTCTCTTTGTTCCTTAACTTATGTAAACCAGTCTTTATATCACCGCTTATAACATTGAGCTAGCTTGCTTTTATAATTCTATCTATACATATAATAGAGTTTGATATTGTTCGAGAGTCGAATTCGATATGGCATCTGTTAACAGATTTACGGTATTAAAATAGGATTATCGGGAGAAAATAAAAGTGGCAGTTTTTGTAAAAATCCATTCAAAACTTTTAGTTTAGATTTAGGAAAATGCTGAACTGTTTTCGATGCATTCACTGAGACAAACATTTGTTTTGTCATTAAAAATGGTCCGATTAAAACGGCTTGACAATTTTTTTTAATTTTTTATTTTTATTTTTTATTATTATTATATAAGGTGCCTCCATGGAGTCAAAAGACTCATTGCGGAGACCCAACATTCACATACTAACCATTATTCACAAAATACCTGTCATACTTCCCCTTAAACTCATTTACAGACGAAGCATTCACAACCCCTCTGGCAACGCCTTCCACCCATTTACAACCATCCATGCAAAAAATCTAGTCCTAACATCCTTGTTAACCACACACACACTTACACAATCTCCTGGGATGACCCCTTGTTCACTCCGTCTATGTAACAAAATTAATGTACCATATTTACTCGAATATAACTCGCCGTCGCGTATATCTCGCACCCCTGATTTTACTTTATGGAGAAAGAAATAATTAAAAAGTTTTGCATACCTCGAAAACGAAAAAAGTTTAAAACTTTAATAGATAGTAAATGTTGTTATGGCAGTTTCAGATATTTCGGAATTCGGTTGAAGAGAATCGGCATTTCAACTGAACAGTCGTGGGCTTGCCTTTGTTGTTGAGTCGCGTGATCTTTTGTTAATACCAAACCAGTCATATGCATAGAGATGGAAGCAACCAGTAGAGGAAATGTAGGAGTGAGAGCATTGACTTCAATTCGATCTTGGATTGCACGGAGGGGGATGGGAAATGAGAGACAACGTTTAGGTTCTATCCTTAATGATTTCGCCAGAAATAATTGCCAAGAGTTTCTTAAAAACCGCCATCTCTAATGCTCTGGATGGGAGTGAAGATGATGCTATTTTGGTATATATATATATATATATATTTTTTTTTTTTTTTAATATTGGGCCCATACACAAGAGGTTGGTTGATCAACCTATAGTACGTTAGTACCGTATATGGGTAGTGGGTTGGAAAAGGAAAAACTTGTTTACATTTGATTTCAAAGTCTGTAAGTTGTATTCCTTGGAAAATACATCAGGGGAGAAAGACTGTTCCACATTATAGCAGTAGCAGGGATGAAGGAGGAGGAAATGAAAGTTGTTCTGTGGATTTCAAGGTGTACTGTGAAAGGATGTTGGGCGGCAGTTGTACATGTTCCAATGGGCTTAGTACTGAGTGGTGGAATTATTGATGCTATTTCAGATGAACATTTGCCATGGAAATATTGTGAGGAGAGTGAGTTGGTAAGAGATGGGTCATTTTTGGGTCACCTAATTGCTCTCCTCTGTCAAGCATTTTGAGGGAACTTTTAGGAGCCCCCACTCCAAATGTGAGAGCATTTGGAGTGGGCTCCTAAAATGAGAGGAAAAGAAACTTGTTCTGTGGATTTCAAGCTGTGAAGGGAACATGTGCAGCTGTTGCTGTGCATGTTCCAACAGGCTTAGTACTAAGTGGGGGAATTATTGATTTTATTTCAGATGAACATTGCCATGGAAATAGTTATAGAATACACATATTACAGAATTCAAACATCTGTGTTAAGTGATTTGGTAAGAGATGGGTCATTAATCAATCTAATTGCTCTTCTCTGTATTGAGGCAAGCATTTTGAGGAAGCTCTTAGGGGTTCCCCACTCCAAATGTGAGAGTAGTATTCAATAGCTGGGCAGATTTGTAATTTGGATAAGGTTAACAGCTGTTCAGAGGTGAAGTAACATTTTGAGTGAAAGAGAAATCCTAGTTTTTTAGAATCTGAGGATGCAATGGTTGTGATGAGTTTATGCCAAGAGAGGCTTGATGTCAGGGTAATTCCAAGAAGAGAAATCTCATCTTGTCTGGAAATTTGGGTATTGTCAAAAATCATACTGGAAGAAAATGGTTCTTTTTTGTGAGAAATAAGACAGAACTGGGTCTTACTAGCATTGAAATTGATTAAGTTATTTGAAACCCATTCAAGGATGGCTTGGAGATCAGAAAATTGAGGGCAGTGGTGGTTCATGTTCTGTAGGTTGAGATGGTGAGTTGTGTTGAGTAAGGTTTGTCAAATGAAAGGGAGGAGCACAATGTACTGTCATCTGCAAAACTGTGTTGGGTTGGAGGTCAACTGAAGTAGGTCATTGATATACAGAAGGAAGAGGGTTGGTAAGAGAACAGAACCTTGTGGAATCCCAGCATTAGTTGGATGATGAGAGGATAGGAAACGGATACCATCTGCCATCACACTGTGTGTGTGTGTGTGTGTCCAGACAGAAAGCTGGCAATCCAACTGCAGAAGTCCTGAGACAGTCCACATGATAGGAGTTTGCTTAGTGAACCTTTGTGCCAGATCTGGATAAAGGCTTTGGAGATATCCAGTGCACCCACTTGAGATTCAGCAAATTTCTCCATGGCATTTGTTCAGAGATGGGTGATATATGAGAGTAGATCTCCTGTTGATCGGAAGCAATGGAATCCATACTATCTATCTATCCCAATGGCTTTAACAGGCCTTTGATGGAATCCATACTGGTGGTCGCTTAATAGCTGGGTGACTTCAAGGTTCAAAGAATTGATGGTTTTCTCTATCACTTTAGATAGGACTGAAGTGATGGATAGGGCGGTAGTTCGATGGCAGTGATTTGTCATCCTTCTTAGGAATGGGTTGAATACATCCTCTGTCCAAAAAGAAACCGAATTTTTGATAGAAAATAAAACACACATGCCAATTATAATTATTCAAATAATTTATTTCAATCAATATACTCACCCTCAGCTTCGATACAGCGTTTGATATGCTCAATTAATTCGTTAAATGAGTTTCTTATATCGGTTTTTGGGATATTGTTGAAGGTCGTGGTTACCAGTGCCGTAACGAGAGCGTGGCGAAAGAGGCGCCTGCCACAGGCGCAACTAAGTTTGGGGGGCGCAAAACGTAAAAAAATAAAAATAAATAAATAGATATAAAAGTCCGCTATTTTATATTGTATTTTTAAATTTCGGCAATATGCCGCTTTAGACACAAATTCTGCAACACAGCGGAATTCCACTACATTTGGAACACCGGTGAGTTCCAATTCGTCTCGAGTTAGATGGCAACGACAGCGCCTAATATCACGACTTTAACCACTTGAACATAACATTTCTTTGCAGTTCTCGTTTTTGTCTCAAGTAAATTGTTCTGTCGCACCATTAACTATTAATGAATGTATTTTCGCATTTTATGATTTTGTAGAATTTTGTATCTCCAAATTCCCGTCTAATCCTAAACATTTGCATAGATAATCTAATACATTCTTCCGTTATCCTCCTGTGTCTATCTGCCCATCCTAAGTTTATTACCTTCCATATTATAATTTTAATCCCTTTATATCATTCCTCCTTTG
Organism: Typopeltis vanoorti; assembly: GCF_054136105.1. Lineage (NCBI taxonomy): Eukaryota > Metazoa > Arthropoda > Arachnida > Uropygi > Thelyphonidae > Typopeltis > Typopeltis vanoorti. The sequence goes on from NC_143553.1 coordinate 85,976,307, forward strand.
ATATCATTCCATCTACCCGAATCCCTCGTTTCATGACCCACCCACAAAAATTATTCGCCAGCCCTTATTTACACCCAGGATTCAATGAAAATCACAATCTTCCCACCCTCGATATTTCCATTTGCTCTACTTTTTGTAGATTAGAGAATTTCCAAAATCATGTAATTATTATTAGTCTTGTTGTCATTCATAAGATCAGTTGTGTTGTTGCTGTGTCGTAATCAGTACCATCGACAGGTTGTAACATAGAGACAGCCTGCCCCACGGCGCTGCTTAATAAGGGTGCTCGTTCAGCAGTATTACGGCAACAAGAATATTTTACAAAAATACAGCGTTTATTTTACCAAATAAAAAAACGCAATTTCCCATTGACAGTTAAATATGTGTTTATTATATTTTATTAATAAATAAATTATAGTCATACATACTAAAACTAAACATTTTAGAACCCACTTATTAGATACTTAAGGAAACAACTCATAAAGTATCATATGATGTGAATTTCATAAACTTTTATAGTCTGTATATATTAAATTATATTGTGCATGAATTCTCTTACTCAAATTGCGAGTCACTATCGCCCTGACTTTTCATGTTGGAGCGATAATTCGCTCCCTGCAGTAAACAATATGCCCTCCAGAACAGTAACTATACTGCAGAAACACGGGTTCAGACATTTGCAGACTGTGTAATATATTTCTCAACAAATAGTGCAATTACAGACAACTGAAAATATAAACACTAACTAATGAATCACATCTTCCCTCCAACAGAAACTGCTATATACACTCAAGCAAACCACATGTTGCAGGTGCAACATGTGGTTTTGCTTGACACTACCCCATCATGAACGTGTTAAAACTAAGAAATATATAGTGGATGCATTTCAATTCAATTGTCAGCTTGTTTTGTTTGGGTCGCACGATCGTTTGTTAATACCGCACCAATCATATGCACTTCTTTAATAGTTGCTCTTTCTCTGCTAGCCTACAATCGCACACATCTTTCACTTCTCATTAGTAATTTGTCAAGGATTGTTCGTTACATATCTCAAGTCTTAAATTACTGGTAATTTTTGATCATTTTTTTTAATCAAAAAGTTATCTACCCAAATAGAGTTATCTTCTTTCCCATTATATCAATGGGAAAGAAGATAACTCTATTTGGGTAGATAACTTTGATTGCAAGATAACAAGGAAACCGCTCGCGAGGACAGAAGAAGTGATGGAGAATAGAAGCTTCTTGGTAAGTCATATCCATTTTAAGTTTTTTTTTTTTTTTTTCCTGAAAACTTTAGTTTCCAAAAATCCCCGCATATATCTCGCACCACGATTTTTTAGCGTTAATTTTGGGAAAAAAAGTGTGAGTTATATTCGAGTAAATACGGTAATTTTTTTAGCTTTCAAATTCTTAAGTATAGATCATTGGTTAAAGACTGGATTTATAAAACGCACAAAAGAGAGCAATATAGCAGATATAGAAATAAGCAGTTTCACTCCTCATTGATGATAAATTATTTATATTAAGTAAAAATGTATAGTATCTTTATAAATTTTGTTCTATTAAAAATTAATCTTTTTTTTTTGTTTAAATGTACATCTAAATTCAAATAAAACACACATTTAAAATGAAATATATATATATATTTATTATTATTATTATTATTTTGATAAGGTACTTGGTAATAATGAAAATTAAAGAAGAGGTACACGGATATCTGAAGTTTCAGAAACACTGTCCAATTATTTAGTCTGAAACATAGGTGTATATTACGTCTGTTCGTTTTCTTAAATTCCGCTTCGAATTTGGATAGACGAAACAGCGTGATATGTACTTCTTACTTTTTTTTTTTTTTTTGAACGTCATTTCAATTTTGAATGTGAAACATATTGAGTGTATTGTGTATTCTGTGTTTAAGTGACTTTGATTTTAATTGTGTACTTATTTTTGGATTTTTGATAGACAAATAAAATTTTATAGGTAAGTAGTTTATAAATAATAAACATATTAATCAGAGGCGCATTTTGCTAAAATGCCAAAATCGCTCGTTGGGCAGCATACTTTACGTCTTACATTGCCCTCAATAATTATAGTTTACTTTAATTATCAAATTTTCAAATTATTGTATAAATTAATTATTTATAGTAAAAATCCGTAGAAGGCAACTGTTTTAAATAAGATTTTATTGTTTTAAAACTCTTAAAAATAATAAATAAATTAACTCAAAATTAATAATTAATAGAAAAAGAATAATTTATCAATACGAAATTTATTGTCATTTAGATCAGTAATTTGAAAGAGAAAAAGTTATCGGGAGCTGCTTTTCTCAAAAGGAAAAGAGAAAAGGAAGAGCAAGTATAGAAAGCAACAAGCGATATAAGGAAATTTGGAATTTTAATGAAAGACACCAAAGAGAACAAGTTTTCAACAGAACCTGCACCAAAAGTTCTAAAATTTTCAGCACCAGCCGTTGGAGCAGCTACATCCTTGTCCACCAATACCAACGATTCCCTCGCATCAGCTACTAATACTGACGTAACAACCATTTGTGGTGATTCCAAAAATGATGATAGCGACAAACAGGAATTACGAACAGATGATCCACCTCTAGTTCATTCAAGCTTAACAACCGAATTAAATCTGCCTTCTACAAGTAGTTATGTTTCATGTGAATTGAAACAGAAGAGAAAAGTACAATTGAACATCAAAACCAGGAAATCGAGAAGCAATGTAATAATGATAATTATATGGTGGATGTTAAATTAGAAAATATTGATAATGCAAAAATAATAGATTTTAATGATCACACCACATGGCACATAACCAATAGTAACATACAAATATTTGTTCAACATGGACCCAAGTTGTGCAATAATATAAATGTTTATCGTAATAGAGAAAATCGGCATTTTGATAAAAAATGGTTTGTAAAAACCATGTCAAACGGAGAACAAGTACTCAGAAATTGGTTGATGTATTGCAGCGAAAAGATGCACTGTTCTGTTTTCCATGTATTCTTTTTGGAAAAAATCAGAATGTATGGACCACTGCGGGGTTTCGAGACTGGAAATTTGAATCCTATGTTACCACATCATGAAAAGTCATTATATCATAAAAAAAAAAAAAAATTACGTCGAATGGAAAACTTTCAAAATCAAAAATTAAGAAAGGTGGTTTTATAAACGATCAATTACAAGAAGCAATTTTAAAAGAAAAAGAAAAGTGGAGGCATTAAAAGTTATTTTGGATGCCATTCTGCACTGCGTAAAAAAGAATGACGCTTGAAGAGGAACTGCGAAAAAAATTGGTCATCCCGAATGTGGAAAATTTTTGAACCGATAGAATTAATTAGTCATTACGATCCTACTGCATATTGAAAGTTATAAGAAAAATGAAGTTAATTATTTCTCTCCTATAATACAAAATGATATAATTAATATAGTTGCTTCTAAAATTAGACATCATATTATTTCAATTATTCCAAAAGCAAAATATTTTTCTATTTTATTTGATAGCACACCTGACACTTCTCACCAGGAACAGATAATCCAAATTTTGCGCAATGTCAACATTAATCCTAACACGAATAAATGTAGCATTGAAGAAACCTTCATACATTTTATTGTAACACATGCAAAAATTTGACGAAGCACTTGCGAATGACATCGAAAAAAAAGTTAATATCAGACGGATTAAATATTAGAAATATAAGAGGACGGTCATATGATAATGGAGCGAATATGGCGGGTAAATACAAGGGAGTACAAGCCAGGATATTACGTTTAAACAATATGGCGAGATTTATTCCATTCACTGCTCACAGCCTTAATTTAATAGGCGTTCATGCTGCACAAACATCTGTTCAAATTTATTTTATTTATTCATATGAAGTTTCCTCCTTTTTCTCCCCCGTCCCTATTGGGGCGAGTTGAGCCGCTCCCTCAGGTGGGGGTTAAGTATTTATTGCCTCGTGAACACACAAGGCAACCCGGCCTCGTGTGTTCACGAGGCCGGGTTACCTGCTTGCGGGATGAAAAACCCAAGATAAACTGTGGTAAAAAAACCCTGCTGCTGACACCCAAGACCGGCTAACTTGGCTATGGCTGAGGAAGATCCTTAAGCTCCTCACGTCGGCGATCGAACCCAGGACACTCCTTCCCCGGGCATATGGTTTTGAAGCGCATAGCCACTAGGCTAACCCCGCGGACATCTGTTCAAATGAAATCATGTTTTGGAACAATTCAATTGTTTAACTTTTTTGTAAATTCTACTTGTAGATGGGATCTTTTAAAGGAAAAATTATCTGTTCGTCTTAAAGGTTTAAGTGACACGAGTGGTCCGCGAAAGCTAACGCGGTAAAAGCCTTACGAAATCAAGTGCCTTTAATAATACAACTTCTTAATGAAATGTGTGATGGACAAAGACAAGATACAGTAGACTCTGTAACAAATGCTCGAATATTGCTATAATTATTAACAAAATTTAATTTTGTTGCACTATTAATATTTTGTGATACAATATTAGGAAAGATAAATAAAGTAAATTTACTTTAACAAGAAAAAAAAAAAACAGTCGAAAATGATAAAAGCTCTAAAAAATGAAATTCAACAGTACCGAAATTATTTCTTCGATTCGCTTCACAATTCGGCAAAAAGTTTAGCCGAAACAATAAATATTGAAACTTGCATTCCAGAAAAGAGACGGCGCAAAATAAAAAATATCCCTGGTGAGAAAGCTACCGATGATTCATTTGCCATGAAGTTTTAGATCTAATACTCATACAACTCAATGATAGATTTACTGCTTTACAAGAGGTCGCTAACAACTTCATTTTTTTTTAAATGGACACGCTTTAAAAATTATTAAGCTAGTTGATCTCAAACGATGCACAGCTGACCTGGCATTGAAATATAATAGCGACTTAGATGCTCCAGAATTTGTATGTGAAATTGAGAGTTTCAAATATCAAGGCATGGAAGTTTTTGAAAATTTAGGCAATATGGACGCTTTTCAAATCTTGCAAAAAATTACGAACTCTCATTACAAAACACGTATCCAAATCTAGACATAGCATTAAGGATTTTCATAACAATGCCTGTAACAACAGCTTCCTGCGAACGTTCGTTTAGCAAATTGAAATTGTAAAATCGTACCTTCGTTCTTCTCTTGGACAAGAACGATTGACAAACATATCAATTGAAAAAGATATTGCAAAAACATTAAATTATGACGATATAATAGATGTGTTTGCAAATGAAAAAGCTAGAAAAATTTCTTTATAAAATATGCTGAACTTATTTATGGTTTTATTATATTATTTTATATTATACCTATGTCGTGTATTTCTTTAATTTTTTTGTCACTAAATATGAATAAAAATTTGTTCTTATTTAATTGATTATTTATTTTTACATATACATAATTGGATTTACAGGCAACTCATTTTGATGGGGTTAATAGCAAGTGTTTAACATATTGCATTTAGTAAAATTTAACTTGTTACATTTAAATTTTTCAAAATTTTTGTCGTTTTGTGTGTGGGGGGGGGGGGAGAGGAGGAGGGGGAGTTTGACACTTGCCACAGCAACCACCAGTGCCGTTACGGCACTGGTGTGCTGGTGGTTACTGCTGCTTGAACGTTTTCAATGGTGTCGTATCGCCTTCCTTCATCGGCAAATAATAAAGTCGGGGGAAGAGAAGGAAGTCACAGGGTGCTAAATTAGGTGAATACAGCGAGTGATCCAACACACAAACTTGGTTTTTGCTCAAAACTGTCTCACAATGTTCGAACGATGACATTATTATTATTATTATTATTATTATTATTATTATTATGTGACACCTCTATCTTGCAAAAGTGACCAGCTGCCTGCATCACGATATTCATGCCGTTCGCGACGAATTCTCGCTATCAATCGCATCAAAACTTCGAGATAAAACTCACCGTTGATCGTTTGGCCAGGCGGAACGAATTCTTTATGGATAATGCCCTTGGAATCTTAGAAACAAATCAGTATTGTCTTTACTTTGACTTCTCCAAGCGACTTTTTTTCAGATGCCTTCTTCTGGTGGTCTCCACTCAGCACTCTGGCGTTTGTTTTGGGCTCATACTCAAAACACCACGTTTCGTCACCAGTAACGATCGTTTCAAGGAAGTTTGAATCCTTACGAGCGGTTTTAATGAGGTCCTTGCAGTGTTCAATTCGATACATTTTTTGGTCGTCGGTCAACTTGTGGGGAACAAATCGCGAATTCAATTTACGGTCATACGGTAATAAACTCTCGGTCAAATGTTGTGCACAGTTGATTTTGGAATCCCCAATTCATCTTCAATCAATCTGACGGAAGATTTCGGGTTTTTTTACTATTACTATTACTATTATTACGGGCAACTCCAGGGAGTCATTAGACTCATCGAGGGAGGCCCCAAATCATATTCATCACAACTATTTGACATTCATACAGTATCTATCATACCTCGCCTTAAACTCATTCACTGTCACAGCATCCACCACAGACTCAGGGAGCGCATTCCACTCATTCACTACTCTAAAAGTAAAGAACCCAGCTCTAACACCTTTACTAACCACACTTTTGCCCAGTTTCCATGGATGTCCCCTAGTCCTCCCACAACCAGCCCTGTTCTCAAAAATATCTTCTGAATTAATTTTATAGAAACCCTTCAGTAATTTGAATGTCTCAATCATATCTCCCCTATACCCGTCGCATTCAATCCCACTAGCTTTATCATCTTCTGTCAGCCATGTTTCACTAATACCGACAACCTCTGGCCTGGAAGTGCCAACCATGGCCAAAAACTCTTCCTTCTTGTTCCTAATACTCCTGGCATTAGTGTACATGAATCGCAGAAGCCCATTTGTCCCATCCTTACTTTGATGCCTTATACTAACTATCCCATTCTGATTTGTTGTCCGTTGTACTCGCTCGGGCATAATATACTCATTCATACACTTAACTGCCCCCCTAAAGTCAGCATATCTACTCCCCCCCCCTCTTAATAAATCTAGTTTCCCTGAGTCTGTACATCCACTTCCACATCATTCATCAACACTTTTTCAAGTCTCCGTACACCAACTCCATTCAAATGCAATCCATCCATCTTATATAAGTCCTTTCGCCCATCGAACTCATTCCACACATCCACAAATTCCACACCACTCTCCATGCTTAACCCACGCATTTTCTTTGATGAAATTATGCACTTTTTATTTTAACTTCGCTCATTCCACTTTTTGGACGGCCCGGCTTTTCGTCGTCCTCAAGCGTCTCACGACCACTTTGAAATCGCTTAAACCACTCGTAAACTTGAGTACGAGATAAGCATTCATCACCATATGCTTTTTGAAGCATTTGATGCGTTTCGGCAAAACTTTTACCAAGTTTAACACAAATGTCAATCGCAGCTCTCTGTTTGAAACTCATTTTCCGACCGTTCGTTTCCGAGCGTTTCGTCAAAACACACTGTCACTCTTGGCACTATAACTCGGCTTCTAATGAAACAAATGTGATAAAGAGTTGACACAACACTAATGAAGGTTGCCGCTTTGGACAACAAAAAGATACAACAGGTGGCACCACTAGTTTCTTCTATTTTCGAAAAGTTCGGTTTCTTTTTGGACAGATGGTGTATAGGCCAATTTGCAGGCTTTGAGATATATACCAATGGAATAAGATAGTATGTACAGGCAGCATAGGATAGGAGTCAGTTCTGGTGCACAGATCTTCAGGACAATTGGATGAATGCCATCAGGGCCAGGTGAGAGACCAAAATGCCCAGCTACCATTTGGGCAGGCTGCAAGTTTCCTACTTTTTGCCCATTCAAATTCTGTTTTGGAAGCATGGATAGGTTTCTTTTATCTGTTTTGGGCTTCAGTATAAGCATTGAAGGTGGATTGAGTTCTTGATTTGAGCCAGTTGTGGTATGCTTGATTTTTCATTTGTACAGCCTTAGCACATCTTTTGGTGAACAAGGGTTTAGATAGTGGACAACACTTCAGAGAAGTGTGAGGAATACTTTGGTGATCCGTTCAGTGCATATGTTTGGATTGGAAGATTGGAAACAATAGTCCAACCATGGGAATGAAGCATAGTGGTCTCAGAGGCTGTCTCACTTGGCACTGTTATAATGTCAAATTGCCATTGTGTGGGAGTGACTGTGTAAGTGTTGTTGCATGGGGGAGGATATGAGTACTAGATTGTGGTCAGAATTACCCAGGAAGCTTGCTACATTCACTGCATATTTGGAAGGGTCATCGGTGTGGAAGAGATCTAGGGTATTTGAGGAGTGGTTTGGGTTATCTGTTATTCTGGTTGGCATGTGAACAATTTGTGTATGGTCGTTAGTGATGTCAACTGTTTCAGCATCTCTGGCTGCAAGATCCGTACAACTGGAGGAGGAAAGCAAGTTGGTGCTATGGACATTGAAATCTCCTGGGAGGATGATTTCACTGTTAAGAGAGTGGGACTGGAGAAAATCAATTTTTAAGAGAGAAAATTAAAGAGCTCAGAGTGGTTGGTGGCATTAGTTGAGCAATAGAGACAGCAGATGATCCTTTTTTTCATGCTCACATGGTGATCAGATTACATTATCAAAAATTATGGAGACAACTACCATGTTAGAGCAAAACTTTAGTTTAATATAAACTAAAATGAACACTTGGCATTTCGACCTTCATATCAAAGTCATCATCTGGAGCATACACATATATACACAAAGAATTGTAGTACAGCTTGTTTCTTTGTGTGTATATGTGTGTATGCTCCAGATGATGATGATGATGATGACCTTGATATGAAGGTCGAAATGCTGAGTGTTCATTTTGGTTTATATTAAACTAAAGTTTTGCTCTAACTCCGTAGTTGTTTCCATAATTTTTGATAATGTAAAGACAACAGATGAATTAGACTGAGTGGGAAAGGGATATTTTCAACCAAAGAAGGTCTAGGTTAGGTGCTCTCTGACAGGGTATGTTACAGTGGATGCATTTGCAGATACCACCCTTGGGTCGAAAGGAGTTAAACATCGTGTGGTGTGGAAGGTTGAGATGGATGTGGGGAGATGAGATTTGAGTTTCTGCTGAAAAGAGTAAGTGCAGTTTGATGGACTGCAGATGGCAGTGGACACTATTAAGGTTGGAGCCGAGGCCACAGATGTTGGTGAAAGATGACCATTTATCTTAATTTAATAATAGAACCATTGTCGCTAAAGATTCAAATATATCACATAATGCAGGTGAGCAGCTGATAATGTAAATAACGTTGATAATTAAACTTTAAATGTATTCATTTCATAAACAATGTCAGCAATTACAAATTAGGATGAATACTGAGGCTTTAATTATAAACGTCGATTTGGCTTTTTCCCGAAAAACTTTAGCTTATGAAAATCTCCGCGTATATCTCGCACCAAGATTTTTAAATTTAATTTTGGGGTAAAAAAGGTGCAAGTTATATTCGAATAAATACGGTAACATATTATATTTTCAAAAAAATAAATAAATCGGCTAACGCCTTTTTATTCCCAAATAGGGAGTAGGTAAGGCTGTTTTAGCCCTATCTAACTTTTGGAGACTGAGTGGGCAGTTCAATCTCCACCGGTACCCAATCAGAGATGGCCCAAGGCTATCACTAATTAAGTGGCAAGCAGTGAAGAGATGGCTCACCAAGTGCCGCCATCTCATGGTCCCTAACCCTAACACAATATATTTAATGTCTGAAATAATGTAAGTTCTATGGTCGATTTTCTTGAGTTTATGGGATGAAAAACCAGAGTTTCTGGGAGAAAAAAAACCACTTGCGAGTGCCAGGGGTCGTCTAATTAATAAACTTTTTTAAGCCTTTTTTTTGACAAAAAAAAGGCTTAGAAAAATTTCTTCTAATCACCGACTAGATTTGAAACCAAGTCTTCCTTCACATGGCCAAGTACTGTGGTGTGCAAACGTCACATCCACTGAGATTATATTTTCAAAATAAAAAAAATCAATGCTGTTTTTTTTACTTTTTTTCTCATTCTTACTGACTTCTTCTGGGAACGATTCTCATACAAAGGAATTGTTCTCCAAACAATGACAGGCCTACTAATCAATTATGGAACTCCTAGTGATATTGGAAATTATTGTTAAATTGGTGGGGGATAGGGGTCTTGGACGCATACATGTTTTTTTGTTGTGAATAGGAATTTGCATAAGTTGTCAAGCTGTGTGTGTGTGTGTGTGTGCGCGCGCGTGCATGCATGCAGGGCTCGACTATAAAAAATAAGCAAATATATATATTTTTTTGCTTCTTTTTTTACATAGTCCAGAAACCCTGCTCTTGAGACCAAACATGAAACTTTACCTAATGTACTGACTGTTTCTTAAATGAGGCAATAGTCTCACACCCACTCTGGGACGTCATGGAAAGTTTGAAAGGAGTGGATGAGGAAGAGAACAGACTGACTGTAATCAAGGAAGGGGTATATAGGGATTTAAGCAATCTTGATATTGATAAGGCTGTGGGACTTGAAAATATATCGCTGCATATTTTTAAGGAATGTGCCAGGGAGTTGACATCTGCCTTGACACATTTGTTTAATATGAGTCTTACATTGGGTCAAGTTCCAAAGGAGTGGAATGAAGACAAGATTGTACCATTTCATGAACAAAGTAACAAAACTTGAGCATCAAATTATAGGCCAATCTATGTGTCAGCTTTGTGGGTAAAGTGTTGTAGAAGCTAGAGAAAACCATGATCCAGAATTGGGTTGACAATTCTGGTATTATTGTTGATGGTTTTGCTAAAGGGAGGTCATGTTTTAGTAATCTGTTTACTTATTACAATAAGCTGACAGGTGCATCATTGGATGAGGAGATGGATACACAGTAGTATACTTAGATTTTGCAAATACTTTTGATAGATTACCACATGATAAGTTGATAGCCAAACTAGGGCAGATGTGGTAACTATCTGATAGATGGTATGCCTCAGGGGGGCATCTCTCAGGGATCTATTTTAGAGCTATTGCTGTCTCACCTGTATGTTAATGATATTGAGTTAGATTTGAATGGGGATATTCAGCTGTTTGCTGATGATGCAAAGTTGGGAAGAGCTATTAGGAGTAGAGCAGATGTTATGTCCTTACAAGAAGACTTGAATAGACTTAAGTGAATGGGCACATGAGTGAGGATGACAATTCAATGTTGCAAGATGTAATATTTTAAAATTTGGAAAACAAAAATGGGGTATATCATTTACTTATGTTGGGGATATATTGTTGAAGGTGGAGGAAATCAGAGATCTTGGAGTGTTCTCTAAATTTTAGGAATCTAAAATTTAGAGAACACATTACCAAAATTGTGAGGACAATACAAGGAATTCTGGCAATGATGCAGAGGACACTGACTTCTAGAGATAAGGAGATTCTATTTCCATAGTATAAGATTTTGATTAGGCCACATAAGGGCTACTGTGTGCAGATTTGGTTACTTGGTTTTCAAAAGGATGAAAAGATATATTGAGCAGGGTCCAGAGACAATTGACTAAAGTAATTTACGGTCTCTGGAATGTTGAGTATGAAGAAAGATTGAGAAGATGCAAATTGCAGTCTAGTGGATAGGAGGAAGATGGGTGATATGATAGAGACGTATATGTTGGTAAGGGATTTTTATAAGATTAATGTTGAAGTGGTTTTTCACAAAATGTAGGGGGAGGGGGGGATAACAAGAGATCATCCCTAGAAGCTATAAAAAAGGTGAGAAGCAGGTTTTTTTGCCTGGAGAGTTGCGAATGATTGGAATGCATTGCACAAGAGTGTAGTTAAGGTATAGTATGATGATCTGTGCGTATGACAAAGGGATCTCCCATGATGAGTCTTTGTCTTCATGGTGTTCTTGGGATAATAATAATAATAATGAAGCCAATTTACCCCACCAGGGGCACCTTTAAGCTCTAGGATCAATGCCAGTTGCTTTCTTTAGCCTCATTTGCTCGTTGTTAGTGCCTGCATGCCTATATCATAGTTTTATGTTCCCAGAAGATGGCAGTGTAGCATTTCCGAAATATTGGAAGGTATTAATTAAAGTGTTTTAATTAATATTTTAGTATACATTGTCATTTCCTGAAAAATTTAAAGTCATTATAACCTTAATGTTACTTTTAAACCAGCAAAAATATTAAAAAAAAACATATTCAACTTCTACAAGGATTCTTCCCCCCCCCCCCACACACACACATTTATCCTTCCTAGGGTATACCAGTTCCATTGTAACTTACCTCATATTGTGAAACTGGATCACGGGTCATGGTTTTAACATCCTACACCAAATTGATTGGAAAGATACCTGTTTCTTGCATCATACAAAAACCTGGTATGAATGCAAATTTAAGGAAGCCTGTGAAATTTTGATCAATCCTCCTAATCTAAACAATAATGATGGCCTAAAAATCCAAAGAATATGTTAAAATCATGATCTCAGATCATGCTTTTAACATCCTACGCCAAATTGATTGGAAAGATACCTGTTTCTTGCATCATACAAAAACCTGGTTATGAATGCAAATTTAAGGAAGCCTGTGAAATTTTGATCAACCCTCCTAATCTAAACAATAATGATGGCCAAAAAATCCAAAGAATATGGATGGCACATTCAATCCACATAACTTCTTTTCAAGCACTCCAGCAAACCCTCATTTTAGGACTCTAAACTCTTATCATCCTATTTATTCTAAACTCCTATCATCACAAATTGATTGGAAAGATACCTGTTTCTTGTCATACAGAAACCTGGTTATGAATGCAAATTTAAGGAAGCCTGTGAAATTTTGATTAATCCTCCTAATCTAAACAATAATGATGGCCTAAAAATTCAAAGAATATGGATTGCACACATTCAGCCCACATAACTTCTTTTCAACCACTGCAGCAAACCCTCACTTTAGGACTCTAAGCTCTTATTTCATATATTGACTACCATCAGTACTATTTTTGTTCTAAGTTAACAGTGTATAATCTCTAGCCTAGATAATATGACTCTAGCTTTGATGTAGTGAGGTTTTTCTTTTTCTTTTACCTAAGTCAGGCCAGTAGTGTTGTTAATGGTTGACCAAATTAGTGTGACTTTAGCATACTATGTGTATTGTAAGATAGCTTGTTTCTTTGTATATATATATATATGGGTATACTTCAGATGATGACATGAACATCAAGACCAAAATGTCCACTGATTATTTCGGTTTATATTAAACTGAAGTTCTTACTGTATATAACACGGTAGCTGTCCAATTTATAATTCTTATAAAGAATAATACCATATTTTATTTGTTACTCATAGTAGTAAAATATAAGTTACAGAACCCTTAAAAATTACTGAATTGAATCATGTATTTAGAGAATGGTCCCATTCTCTAATTGTGCAGTGGGTCTGTATATCACAAAAATTTCAAATAGTGTCACTCTGTAATCATTAACATATATATTTCAGTTACTCCACCACCAGATGCAATTGATAATGAACCTGAGCCTTCAGCACCACCTTTGGAACTTATGGATAAAGTTTGTGGCTATGAAAATATTTCATTTGATACAGGTTTGATTGTTTCTTATTTTCCTACCACATTAAAAAAAATGTATTAGTGATATTCTTTGTTATCCAGTTTCTTTAATATTAGTCAATTTACAAAATTAAAGAAACTGTCAGAAAGGAAATTATCTCTATCATATAGAAAATTGTTGCTAGTTATTTAAGTATAAACACACCACCACCAGAATAAAATAAATAAAATTATTTTTTAAGCTGCTAATATTTCAAATTAGCATCTTCAAAGCACAAACAACTTGTCACAACACTAATAATGGAAACAATTTAAAATTATAAATAAACAAAATAACTATTTTGATATCCTCTTATGTTGGGTAAAAAGAAGTTTACAGCTGTAAAAGGCAGAATTGGTCTCAAAATGACTATCTCTCAAGATTTTTGTAAATTAATGCAGGCATACCTTCTGAGATTCCTTGTTTTTTGAACTGGGCTTTTAGAGCTTGAGAGGACACTCTGCACCACATAACTCACTGTCCACATTATTTAATCCTCCATCTACACATTATGCCAACCACTGCCTGTTAATTGCATGCTTTCTCAGGCCTAATTGTTTGTATGTGGGATGAAAAACCTTGAGTCCCTGAGAGAAAAAAAACTACCTCCATATGAGATTGACAAACCCATCTTCATTTGAAAAAGCTCACATACAGATTCCTCCAATCATGATGAGAATTAAACTGTAATCAAAGGGCACACACACACTGTTTCATCATCTCTCTCTCTCTCTCTCTCTCTCTCTCTCTCTCTCTCTTCCAACTATACTACAAAGGTGGCTTGTTATTCTAATTATTCTATTATTTTGCATCATTATTTGTTTAGTTTTTTTTCTCTCAGAGACTCAACTTAAGGCACATTTTGATATATCTCTCTTTCTTCATTTCTGATCTTATCATATTTTGTTTTTACCAAATTTTTCTAAGTGTTTTCATTTCTGTAGCATGTTTATCCGTTTTATATATACTTGTCTTAGTTAAAATATTTAACTTCTTATTTTCTGAATGTTGCATTTAAACCTCTAGAAATGTTGTTTGCTGTAGGTGTCTGCTTTTATTTTCTTTTATTCCTTCTGAATTAATTTGAATTCCAAAGTATTTAAAATTCATCACTTGTTCTATTATTTTCCTGTTCCTTCTTAACTTTCACCTGCTTGATTGCCTACTAATCACAAATAGGATAAAAAAAATGGCAAGTGTTTTGGTTTTTTCCTCTTGATATTTCCATACTGTGTTTTTGGCAGACCAGTCGGAAATAAAGTAGTTCACTTTTGTAAATTATCAGGCAGTGTAACTGAGACTATCCAGTGTGAGTAGAGGCCAACACAATGAAATATATAGTTGGTTGCTTTAATAGGCCAGGGGAGGGATACAAGGGAGAATGTGGACCGAGTGCAGCAGCAAATTAACAAATGAGTGCAGGATGATCGTGTTGATGTTTAGTGGAATAAAACAAAAGTTAATAATTAACTAAATTTATTTAGCTAATTCGATGACTAAGCCAATATTTCTCCTTGGTCACGATGGCATCTTCATGGGCATAAGGATATACTGCGCACATACATACGGGCACTTAGGAGGAAGGCAGACACAGACTGTTGTAACAGTGAGCTCCTACAGTCCTAGCTGGAACCTTGTATTGGTGTGGTGATGAACACTTGCTGAAGGTCTGAAAATGATGGTCTCCCAGATTTTTGGCAATGTAATGCTGCCAAATTTGTTTAAGTTTGGAAAATGTAGTGCTGCTGTGGATTCCAGAAATAGTCTCTGTGATGTAAATCTGTTTCTGTATAGGAAGGAGGTTTTTTTTCCAATTAGATCCAGTGATCCATATTGATGGCATGGTCTGCCATCCCAGAATGACTGTAGTAGATGCAGGACATATTGTCTGTGTGCTTCCAGGTGGTTATAAGCAGTTGTTCCTGTTTGTCTGAAGTATTTAAGCTTGCAGGAGCATACTGTAGACTTCAGTGTAGTCCAGATGGGTGATCTTCTAGACCATGGGTGTTCAACCCGTCAATCGCAATCGACAGGTCGATCACAGAGCGATTTTTGGTCAATCTCTTGTGTATTCCTCCTTACTTACAAATTTAATTAAAACTGAAAACATAATATTTTATTTATCATTATTTTGTATTATTTTTAATTCGCTTTAAGCGTATTGCTATTGTTTATTTATTTTTCGTTAAAATTGTCAAATCAGTAATTTTCTTATAAGTCCGAGTAAATTAATTAATTTGGATCAGTCAAACAGCAAGCCGAGTGAATACAATTATAAGCAAAGTGTAAAAACTCTATTGTAGCTTAAATATTAAATATTCCAAAACACATTACATCGATTTTTTAATTAGGCTAAGTCTCATGTGAATATTGTAAAAAAAATAAACTTTTGTTTGTCTCGATATAGTTTGTATTAGATGTTTTTGTAAATAACTCTTTTGAAGCTAGTTGTATATACTGCTTTAATAAGAATATGTTAGAGTGTTAAAAACAAAGGCAATGTTTTTGTCGCCGAAGCTGTACATGGCGGCATTAGAAAGATTGTTATTGAAACTTGTATGTATGAGAAAGGCTTGCAGGCTCTAAGTGTAAACATCTCCGAAGTCAGTCAGAAAGAGTTCAAACAACTTTCCGATGGCCTGCAACTTACAATCAAAAGAAAGCGGAGGAGAGCAAAAGGTGTGCCAAACTTGAAACTTAAGATGAAAGACTCATACTGATTCTTTGGGGGTTGCCAAACTTCATGCTAGGTCTCAGAGGAAGCCTAATAAAAAGGGACTGAAGCAAGCAGAAGGGATCCTGGTTCGAGACTTGCTGTCAGAGAGGAGGTCGCCCAGTCCAGAGACTGTCCGGATCCACGTTGCTTGAGAGAGAGGAGTTTCCCGCTTCCAGAAAGGAGCTTCTCGGTTTGAGGCATCGCTAGAGAGAGACTACTTCTAGGCCACAGACAAGGTTTCAAATTACTGAAAGGAAGAGTTCCAATTGCCGGAGAAAAGTTTCCAGGCCAGGTTAATGTCAGACATTCAGCAGTGTGTTGCGTTTTCTTTACAATTTGATGAATCAAATGACTTCATTGATATTGCTCATTTAATGGTATTTATTCGCATGGTATTTCAAGATTATTCAAGTAAAGAAGAACTTTTGAAAATTATACCATTATTGGGAAGGACTAGGGGAGAAGACATTTTTCGGCATTTGATGAATTTGTGAAACAAGACAAACTTCTGCTTTTTAAACTTGTGTCTATTACTACTGATGGTGCTCCTGCAATGATAAGTAATACATCAGGCTTCGTTTCATTATGTAAAAACGATGACAAATATCCAGATTTTTTAACATGCCACTGTATTATTCACCAACAAGTACTGTGTAGTAAAAGATTAAACACAAAAGATGTTTTGGATATTACATTTAAAATTGTAAATTCTGTTTGAGGAAAAGCCCTGCAATGGCGATTATTTAAATTACAGGCAGATAATGATAGGAAACTTCTGTTGTACAATAATGTTCGCTGACTCAGCAGAAGCCATTTTTTAGAAAGATTTCTTGTATTAATTAACGATATAAAAAATTTTCTTGATGAAAAAGGTGATATTTATCCACAATTGAGTGATAAAAGATGGTTGTTACACCTATCATTTTTAGTAGATTTCTGTACGAAATTAAGCAATTTAAATTTAGAGTTACGCGATAGAGATAAAAATTTAATTGACATGTTAAGTTCAATAAACACTTTCCAACATTACTTACTTTTATTAAAGAAAAATATAATTGACCGTGAATTTAGTAATCTCCCATATTTATTAAAATATTTTTAACAAAATCAAGAAATGCTTCGCTATGATTTAGAAGAATTTATTTGTGAAATAGAATTAGTTGAGGAAGAAATAAATTCAAGATTTAAAAATTTTAATAAAACTGAAATGATTGTATATTTTATCAATAATCCATTTTAAGAAAACTTGAACATCACAGAAATTTCAAATAAAATTAGTGGGCTGTTTGATATAAACCAAGCTGAAGTAGAACTTGAGATAATAAACATTCAGAATAGTTTACATTTAAAATCAGTAAACAGTGAAGTCATTTGGAAGTATTCACATGAAAAATTCCCAATATTGTGCGGAAAATTCTGTCATGTTTGGGATCGACATACTTGTCAGAATCCGCTTTTTCAAATATGAACGTCATAAAAAATCAATTCAGAAACCAAATTACAAATGATCATTTGGATGATTGTCTACGATTGGCCACTTCTTCATATCAACTTGACTATGAAAATATTGCAAGGTCCAAACAATGCCAAATTTCACATTAACTTTTTTTTTTTTTTTAATCAACCAGTATTTCCTGTAACTTGTGAGTTTGTAATCAATCTGTTGTTTTTTCTAACTTTGGGTTTCCAAATTAGAGAAATAAATATTTTATTCCAATATATTTGTTGTTTTTTTTTTGTTGTTGTTGTATTAAAATAATTAAAAGTGATGAATAAATTTTTAAATACACAAATAAAGTTTTTAGTTGTGTATTTTTTTTAGTTATTTATTTGTGCATAATCAGATATCAGGTTGGGGGAACGTGATCTATATAAGAGAGTAGATTACCGAATAACCTTTTTAGAAAAGTAGCTCGCGTAGTAAAAAATGGTGAACACCACTGTTCTATACCATGTCTCCACCACCAAATGAAATGGTGCATAGGCTACACAGAAGGAATGGTGCAGTTTGTAGACCTATTGACTAAATTTGATGGACAGAAGGATTTCATAATTCTAATCTGTGTGTTGAGGCTTAAGTGCTGTGAGGACATCATGTTGTGGTTTAATTGAATATTATCAGCACTGGGAAAGGATTAAAACTAATTTTAATGCTTCCAGTATTTCTTCTCAGTCACTGAAACATTTTCAGGGATTACAAATAACTTTTTTAACAACACACTCAAATACAATACAATACAATACAATACAATACAATACTAAGTAAAACACATGGGGGTGACTCTAAAGTCCTGTCTAGGTGGTGCGCCCTCTATGGGCATTTGTAGGTGGCATAAGATGTAACGTGGGATGTCTGATAATTAATGTTTAACAAATTTTGGGATTTTTATGCAACCGTATTTATTTAAATTCAGTTGATTTCTGAGTACTGCCACACATTCTAAAAACAGTCTTTCTTTTTTTGAATTTACTATGGTGGAGCATGGTGATTTTTCACTAGGAGATCTTGTGGGTTGTATCCAAAAGGTCTGCCAGACCAGATTGACCATAATCATGATTGCAGATGTATAATATATGCTCTTCTAAACAGATAGTTGGGGATCTGCCTGTCTGTCTGAAGTAAGCAAGTTTACAGGAATAGTGTACTCTACGAGGATGGTCTGAAAAGTTCTTTGCCTAACAATGAAAAAATGAATTTATAATTTCAAAATTATTTTTATTTTTCAACATAATTTCCCTTAAGACTAATACATTTATTCCAGCGATGTTCCAGTGCCATTATCCCATCCCTGTAGTGGTTCTCAGTAATATCTACAAAATAACCATCTACAGCTGCAATCACTTCTTGATTCGAATAAAAACGCTGATCAGCGAGGAAGACTTTTAGCTTTGTGAAGAGATAGAAGTCAGAGGAAGCCAAATCTGGAGAATAGGATGGATATTCCAACAATTCATAGTGCAGATCCTTTAATTTTCCCATTGCCAAAACACCTTTGTGCACAGGTGCATTGTCCTAATGAAAGATAATTTTTTTCTTCTGCAAACCAGGTCTTTTCTCATGAATTTTTTCATCTACTCTGATTAAAAGATCAGAATAATATTCCCTAGTTTTTTTTTTTTTTTTTTTTCTTTTGGGGGTTGCTTAAGGGTCGAAGCTGTATAACTGAGAGGAGACCTCCATATAGCTTTTAAAGCAATGCAGAGAACCGATCATGGCTTCTGACCTAATGTCCAATCCTCACCTTTTCGTGGTGAGGATTGGACAGTAGGTAGATACACCCTGTTGGGCATCTACCTGGATACTGAACGAATGAGGATGGGCTGGCAATTTGGGATTTAGCTGACCAAATTGTATTCCTATTGGTTAAACCAAAATACAAAATAATGATACAACATGAGGCCCCTGTTGTTTTCACCAGGGAACCAGGGTGAACAGTGAAAAGTCAGCTAATGGAACAAATCAGAAAACACACCCCAACTCAACATCACCAGAGTTAAAGATCGGTACTATCAACATAAGCAACCTGAATGGCAAAGAAATGGAGCTAGTTACGGAATTAGATAAGTGCCAGATCAACATAATTGGGGTGACAGAAACAAAAAAGATAAAAACTGGTGAGATCTGTCTGAGCAATAAATACAAAATGTTATATTCAGGAAATGACAATCAAGGAAAAGAAGGAGTAGCCATAGTATTTAACACAAAATACGAGACTCGTCTTCTTGAATGGCAGGCAGTGTCAAGTAGAGTGATTTCGGCAAATATCAGAATGGGGAACTGGACAGTGAGACTTATTTGTGCCTATGGTCTAGTAAGAAGGCTCTAGTAAGGTAGAAGTGGATGAATTTTTTGAGGCTCTAGAGAAAGCTACTGACACAATAAAAAAGAAAAGTTGGTCCTTGTTGGGGATCTAAATAGCAGAGTAGGAAGTGATTGTCAGACATAGAAAAATGTTTGGAGAAAATTTAGAGAAAAGAGCAAAGCTAATAATAATGGCAAATACCTGTTGGATTTCTGCTCAGGACATGGACTGGTTATTACTAACCCCATGTTCCAACATAAAAATGTGCGCAACTTCACATGGAGAGAAGAGGCAAAGAATAAGAAAAGTCTCATTGACTATGTTATTGTTGATAGTGATGTTTTCTTCCTGGTGTAGGACACCAGGAAGAAAACATCACTTTCAACAATGTACAGTGTACAGAGGATTTGAAATTGGAAGTGATCACTATTTAGTCTTGAGCAGGATAAACTTGAATTTCATATCGAAAAGAATGACATCTGAGAAAGTTTTAAAGCGAATAAAAATTGAGCAGCTCTCAGATGTGAACTGTAGACTAAAATACACAAAGATTATTGAAGAAAAAATGAAAGAGTTTGAAAACAGCAACCAAACCTTGGAGATTCAGTGGCAAGCCTTGAAGAAAATCCTGATTTGATTCAGCTAGAGAGGCATGTAATGAAGTTGTCTGCAAGGATAGAAACATTAGAACTCCATGGTGGACACAGGAAGTTAAAGAGGCAGTAGAGGAAAATAAGAAAGCATATCAAAGGTTCCTGGGAAATAAGACAGCTTGTGCTCTCTCTTAGAGAATACACAGACAATTTCAAGAATACTAAACACTGTGTAAAACTAGCGAAACAAAAGTCATGGGAGGACTTTGGCAAGAATATAGAAAATAAATATGAAGAAGGCGGCAAAATATTCTGGAGTTTGTTGAAGAAGCTTAGGAATGGAGTAAAGAGTGTTGTAAAAGGAGTTAGAGATGATAAAGGTGACATGAAAACAGGAGAAAAAAAGATATCCTTGAAGTATGGAGTAATTACTTTGAAAATTTGCTAAATGAAACAAGCAGTGATGACAGCACAGTGATAAAAAATACTGACCAGGCATGCAGTCAGGAATACATATCCATACTTGAACTAGAAAAAGATATCAAAGGCTTGAAATGTAGAAAGGCAGTAGGAGTAGATGATATTGGACCAGAAATGCTGAAGTACAGTGGCATAAGAGTCTTACAGTGGCTGCACTGCATAGTTCAGAAAGCCTGAACAGAGGGACGGATTCCCGATGATTGGAGTAGAGCTCTCACAGTACTCATATATAAAAAGAGAAATAAAACTGAATGTGAGAATTACAGAGGTATTTCCCTACTGAGTGTTCCTGGCAAGATCTATGCAAGTATACTTGAGAAATGGTTGAGAAGAATTGTGAAAGAAAATCTTGGTGAAGAACAAGCTGGATTCAGGCCAAATAGATGCTGTCAGAATCAGATCTTCACTTTACTACAAATAGTCAAGAAAGCATGGGAACATAACAGAGATCTGTATTTAAGTTTTGTCGATTTGGAAAAGGCATATGACAAGGTACCAAGAGAGAAGCTATTCAATACGCTGCAGTTATATGGTGTCAATGGGGCATTATATCAAGTATTACTTAGTCTTTATTTGAGTTGTAAGTCAGCAGTTACAATTGAAGGAAGTACAGGAAGATGGTTTAATGTTAAATCTGGTGTGAGACAAGGATGTACATTATCCCCTCTGTTATTCATTATCTATATGGATCACATTATGAAGGAAAGTGGTATTAAACATGATATCAAAATTGGAGATGTTAATGTCAGCTCTTTGCTTTATGCGGATGATGTTATACTTCTAAATAAATCCGCTAAAAGTCTGCAAGATTCTCTGACTAAATTGAATAACTGTTGTAATAGATATGGTATGAAGGTCAGCAATAAAAAGACAAAGACAATGAAAATAGGCAGAATCATTGAAAATGTCAACTGTGTTGTGAATGGAGAACCTGTGGAACAAGTAAAATATTTCAGCTACTTATGCACGATTTTTAGTGAAGATGGTAAATTAAATATGGAAATAGAGAACAGAATCAACAAAGCTGGTATGGTAGGAAGTCAATTGAATAAATTCATATGGAATAAGAGAGAAATTAGTCGGAACACTAAATTAGCTGTATACAAGATATTGTTCAAACCAGTTTTAACTTATGGATCTGAGAGCTGGGTCAGAAGTAAAACACTTGATCAAAGACTAGAGACTGCAGATATGAGAGCCCTGAGAAAGATTAGAGGCGTGAACAGACAGCGTCAATGGCAATATCATGTTAAAAACGAGAATATTAGGAAAGAACTTGACATTGTCAGCATCCAGGAATGCATTAGCAGAGCTAATCTCAGGTGGTATGGTCACCTAAACAGAATGCGGGAGGAAAGATTATCAAAACAAGTGTTCTATGCCAAGTTGGCAGGAAAACGACCCAGAGGAAGACCAAGATATAGATGGATTGATTCGGTTCCAAGTGCTTTAGATGATAGAAATATAAGATCTGGTAATGTTGGAGTCTTGACAAGTAACAGACTGATTTGGAGGAAAATTTAGATAGGAAGTTAGTAATGATGTAAATTTTTCATGTAGTACTATCATATCCTGTACATTCCTTGAGGGTACATGGCAGGAATTTGATGATGATGATGATGATGATGATGGTTATTGTTTTACCGATTTCAAGATAATTAATAAACAAAATGCCTTTAGCATCCCAAAACGCCGATGCCAGACCTTTCCTGCTGATGGAAATGCCTTTGTCTTCTTTGGTGCTGAACAACCGGCTTCTGTCCACTGTTTCGACTGCTGTTTGGATTCTGGTATGTAATGGTGAATCCAAGTCTCATCCATAGTAATAAATCGATGCACAAAATCGGTTTTATCCTTATTAAAATGCTCCAAGCACTGTTCAGAGACTTTCATGCATTGTGTTTTTGATCTGCTGTGATCAAGCATGGCACCCATCTTGCACAAAGCTCTTTCATTTGCTTTTTCATGTAAAATATATCCTACACATTCTTTTGAAGTGCCTATAGTTTCAGCAATTTCACGCACTTTGACTCACCAGTCATCCAATACCATATCGTGCACTTGATCAATTATTTCTGGTGTTGTTATTGGAAATCTTTTTGGAAATCTTTCACGTCGATCATCTGGAAGGCTGCTACGGACACGTTTAAACTCAGCAGCCCATTTCTTAATTGTCAAAAACAAAGGAAAAGAGTGTCCATAAACATTTATGAACTTCAAATGAATTTCTTTTGCCATTAAACCTTCTTTTACAAGAATTTTATAATTGCACGATACTCAGTTTGATCCATTTCAAAGGATACAGACTTGCTTCAGACATCTGTATAAAATGAACTAGTTGATAGAATGACTTGCAATTTCACATGTTTTCTAAGTTGAGGCCAAGAACTTTTCAGACTGCCCTTTTATATACTCACAAAAACTCAAGTTAATTATGGCGTTATTAAAACTTACTTAAAAAAGTATCATTCTGGCTGCCAGACATTACAAAAAAACTCAAACCTTTTAGTTCTCATCACCACCGGATATATGGTTTACCAAAAATCTACAGACCCAATTCTCCCTAAGACCTATAGTAGATGCCACTGATTCACGTTGCTACAAACTGTCAAAGCAGCTGGCTAACTCTCTGTCCCCTCTCACTGGTCTTACCACATCCTACTTAAAATCTCTACTCACTTTAAAACCTTAATTGAAAATCTAAATTTAAATAATACAGTCATATTGGTAAGCTTTGATATCACTTCATTTCCCCTAAATGACATCTTAACACTCTTAAAAAAGGTTTTTCCTTCTGATATCTTAGTGCTCTTTTCCTCTGCCATCAGTTCAGGTTATTTTTCTTGGAAGAACAAAATCTATAAACAGATAGAGGGAAATATGAGTTCCCCTCTCACTCCTCTTGCCAATTTTTACATGGAAAATTTTGAAAAACAAGCCATAAACTCATCCCCTCTCAAACCTTTTATCTGTCTAAGATATGTAGATGATGTGTTCTCTATTTGACCACATGGGCTGACACATTAGACTCCTTCCTCAGTCACCTCAATAGCCTGCATCCAAAAATCCAGTTACAATGGAAAAGGAAAATAACAATAGTTTACCTTCCTGGACAACTTAGTAACACACCTTCCTAATGGTAACCTTCCTTTCCATCTCTGTATATAGAAAACCTACTGACACAGGCAGATACATTCACAAACTTTCCCAATCACCACCCCTGTCAACAATATAGCATTATTGAAACTCTAACCAATAGAGCTCATAAGCTTTTCCAGTGGAACTGCCTTTTCAACCAAACTCAACCACATACACAATACCTTCCTTTCAATGACTACATAAATTACAGAATTAAAAAAATAATCAGTTCCTCCCCCATTCCATGGCCATCTCTTCAGTAGGACTTCAGAAATGCCATCACCATACCCTACATCCATGGCACATCAGAAAAAATTGCCAGGTCTTTAAAAAAAGTACAACCTTCACATAGCATTTAAGTCCCACCTTAAACTTACTACCCTTATCCATTCCATCAAAGATCAGCTCCCCTCCTCTCTCTCTCTAAGTGCCTGAAGTATATAGAGTAAACTTTTCCTGTAAGTTGGCTTACTTTGGACAGACAGGCAGATCAGCAATCATCCATTTAGAAGAGCACAAATCATATATCTGCAATCACGACTATGGTCAATCTGGCATTGCAGACCATGTTTTCAATACAACCCACAAGATCTCCTGGAGAAAAACCACCTGCTCCACCATAGTAAATTCATAAAAGAAAGACTGTTTGTAGAATCTGTGGTGGACTCAGAAATCAGCCGAATTCAAATAAATATGAGTGCATAAAACTTTCCCAAAATTTGGGAAACATTAATTATCAGAGATCCCAGTTTTGAGTGTGTTGTTACAAACGTTATTTGTAATCCCTGAAGATGTCTCAGTGACTGATACGAAATACCGGAAGCATTAAAATAAGTTTTAATCCTTTCCCAGTGCTGATAATATTCCATTACACCTCCAACATAGTGCTAATGGATTGCAGTTACATGGATTTGGAGGGAGAAGTTTTTGACAATGGTTGGTGCAACCTTGTCAAAATTTATAGGCATTAGTACTTGGTTTACAGCACATCATCTGTAGTTACAGGGACAGAATGTGAGAGGTATAGTATTTTCAGGAAGGACAGAAGGAAAAGGACAGGGGGGGGGGGTACTGTAGATGACTTTCAACCAATAAATAGGAGTGGGAGGTATTAGAAAAATAGGGGCATCAAAGGCTGTTCATTTGAAGCAGTCTGCCATGAGATAGAGAGCCAGTAGGAATACAAATATACAGTTGGTTGCTACTATAGGCCAGAAAGTGCAAGGGAAGATGTGGATGAGATATGCATTAGGAGGAAACTGGTGGAAAACTGCATGGAGTTTCCTCCATGCAATTTTTCTATTGAGAAGTTACTAAATGTGGAGTTTTCAATTAAGAAGAGGGTATATGTGAAATTACAGTGCTGGATTATGACAAGGTTAGGAGAGAGCTTTTAACAGTTTGATGCCATAAGAATTGGCAAGGATGGGATGATAGCAGGTGCATGGAAAAGAAAATGGAATTTATTCACCTACTAAGAGATAATTACTTGAACTAGCATGCACTGGAGAAGACTTAAGGTTTGAGAGTGCTTGATCTGGTCATAGAATCAGAAGATTTATCCATAACCAAAGTGTGGATAAATCCAAAGTCAAGATTGAGTAATCCATCTTGACTTGGGAAGTTACTAAATGTGAAATTACAGTGCTTGATTATGACAAGGTCAGGAGATGGTGTTTAGCGGTTTGATGGCATTAAGAATCTGTAAGGTTAGGATGATAGCAAGTGCATGGAAAATGGGGTATCTGAAGGAACTGATATTAGACTGCATACACAGAATCAGGAAGATAAATCATATAAG
Source organism: Typopeltis vanoorti (assembly GCF_054136105.1). Lineage (NCBI taxonomy): Eukaryota > Metazoa > Arthropoda > Arachnida > Uropygi > Thelyphonidae > Typopeltis > Typopeltis vanoorti. The sequence goes on from NC_143553.1 coordinate 86,002,427, forward strand.
AGTAAGATGGATGAGTAGTATTATATTAAGCAAGTTCTACAAAAAAAAAAAATGTTGTGGAGAATATATAAGGAGAGAGAGGTGATGTGCGAGCTCATGAACCCTACAAGGCACAGAAAAGAAAGGTGGCCAGTATGGTTGGTAAGGAAGGTAAAATCATATTATAAGAATAACTTAGCTGACAGACCAAAGGAAATTCCAATCCAAAGAGTTCTTTTGCTATATGGCAAGTGAAAGGGAAAATGTCACCATGCTTGTTAAAGTACTGACGATAGTGTGGTGAATAGAAGTAAATAAAATAGTTGAGTTTGAGTTCTGGAGCGACCAGTTTTGCAAGGATTTATCATCCAATTTGAATTGTGCAATATAGGATATTGCACAATTCAAATATTTTCACTTGTAAGCGCATGTAATGATTTAATAATGTTTTTAAGCAGTTATATATGTGCATAAATGATGTAAATAAAGCATTTATTTATGTGAGATATGCAAACAAAAATTAAATAATTTTCACAAATGAAAAGTTATTTTGAATACGTGACTTAAGGAAAAGCACAAACACAAACCAAGTTGGTCATCGATGTACATCATTAAATGTTTTTCCATTTTGGCAATAAGATTATCACAAAAAGTGTAATATAAAATTGCTAACACAAAGAACTTTGTTTTAGACAATTCTAACAACAGTAGTGCAAAGTAAGTTTAGCCCCCCCTCCCCCAATCTCAGTGTTGAATACACCATCTTTTCTATGTTTATTAATCTTAGTATCTAATGTAATAATAGATTCTGGAAGCAAAACAGGACCTTTACTTTGAATTTTATCAATCATTATTAACAAACAATAAAATCTTCTCCTTCCCCTGTTCCTTGACCATCCCTTAAGACTGGTAGAGCACTCCTAATGAGAGATTAAGTACATATTTATGAACTGTAGATCAGTGTGTGTGTGTGTTCACAGGCTGGTTTGCCTGTCCTGAGAGACGAAAAACCCGAGTTTCCAGGTGAAAAAATCCTCTACTACTGTATGAGATTGGCTAACTCACTTTTAGTTGAAAGAGACCAAAAATAAAATAAATTAATAGTTATAAACAGTTTATAATTCACAATAAAATGGCAAAACACAAAGAAATGTAGCTAGCAACAATGTTGTAATTAAATATTACATATAAACTGCGCATCATGTTTTTCACAGCAGCGTCATGTCACTAAAACTGTTGAATGAAAGAGTGTGGCATCGTATAACGGGGCAGTTTGTCATAATTGAAAACGTTAATATGAGCAAATACAGCATCATATAAATGGGCTTTGGTCATAATTGAAAAGTGTCTTATGAGTGGATCATTGTACAATGAAGCATTGTAAAGCAGGATATTACTATATGTGAATTTGATGGGATATCATTTCACATATTACGAGAATGTCCAAAGGAATTTGCATTATCTCTGACTAGGCTGTTTAACTTAAATCTCAGCTCTGATAAAGTATCAGAGAAGTTGAAATAGAGCAGAATAGTTTATTTGTATAAAGGAGTCTCCATGACCTGCAGTAGCAAATTATAGACCCAATCAGTATCTCCAGAGTGGCGGTAAAGTATGGAAAAAGTTGGTCAAAGACAGAATTCGAGAATAAATAATAAGAATATGGTACTACTCTCTGAGAAGGGTAGTGGGGAGTGGCATGGCTTTGCAAAAGATAGATCATGCCTTAATAATTTACTTTTTATAATAGAGTGACAGCTGAGTTGGATAAAGGATAAAAGAAATGCCTACAGGTGACATGATAGGCAACATGATATTACTGCTGGATTTTGCAAAAGGATTTCACAGGATACCACATGAAGCTCTGTTGCACACTGATTCGAACAAACGATAATACATACAATGCTGGGTTATATATATATATATATATATATATATATATATATATATATACAGGGTGTTCGGGATAAATTTGACATATTTATAATTAATTATATTTTTCCGTAAGTTACGTGTATAAACACACACTTCTCTTCATTTAAAAGTTTGGACCCTTCTTCATTCATATACAAGATGTCAGAAAGGATGGATAGCTGGAACCCACCTGAATCATGGAAGAGAATAACTTGTATCATGATGATTCGTGCCCGCCATCAAAATAAGGATATTACGACTGCTGCCCAATGCTCCCTGAATACAGTAAAAACAATCAGGCATGAACTAGAGACTTGCAATGGTGACTACGAGGATGTAGCAAGAAGAAAGATCCCTAGCAGACGATCTGATTGCGTTCGTACAGCAGAATTCCTCGCAAATCTGCAGGAACAGGTGTTGAAGAACCCTGGCATTGGAATTCGGGCTTTGTTCGTGGAGTTGCTAACTGTAGTCAAGCCCTGGATAACAAGGGTAGCCAATGGTAGGCCGTATGTATGGCAGCAGGATTCGGCCCCTTGCCACACCTCTGGGAAAAGTCAAAAATGGTTGTCTGAAAATTTCTACGACTTCACCAGTCCAAATGTTTGGCCTCCAAACTTCCCAGACCTTAACCCCATGGATTATTTTGTATGGGGCGCAGTTGAAAAAGACACCAATCGCACTTCCAGTAATACAAAAGCCCAGTTAATGGATAAAATTAAAACAGTTTTTGCGGCCCTTCCCAGGGAGACTGTAGCATCAGCTTGTTCGAGGTTCCGAAGCAGAATTGAAGCTGTGATCGATGCTAATGGTGGTTATTTTGAGTAAATCTTGTTGATAGTATTGTAATTAACTCTGCCTGTAATGTTTTTTTGTCAATTCATTAAATTTAATAGATACAAAGAAGATTTTCTTTTTCCTTACGAAACTGTCAAATTTATCCCGAACACCCTGTATATATATATATATATATATATGAGCATAGCTGGTGGACAGATACCCAAGATTAAGAAGGGAGGGAGAATGCTGCTGATGATTATAGCAGCAGAATTATGTCCACACAGAGTTGAGATATAAGGGAAAAAAGTGGTATTGGTTTTGGAGTAGTATGATGTGAAGTGGAGGTTGATAGAATGAGAAATTTGGTAGGTTGTTGCTACAGGCTTGGGAATGTGGAGGGTGAAGACAAAGAAATGTGTAGGCAACTTGGCTTAGTGAGCAAGTGAAGGGTGGTCATTATGACAACATTGATCGGAGTGAAGAGATAGCATCAGGGAATAAAGAGAATGAATTTCTCAAGTTCTTAAGGGACAACAATCTTAGGCAACATGTAACAGGCCATATGAGAGTTAAGTCTTAGATCTGGTTATATCATCAGAGGATGTGATTGTGAATTAAATGTCTCATATTCCTCTAGTTGGTCAGAGTGACTATGAAAGTGATGACCTGGGTTGTAGCTAGTCATATGAGAACTTCTGCGAAGAAGGGAGACATCTGAAACTTCAAGGCTGTTGATTATGAAACAAAGTGTAGGAAACATCTGGGAGCTATAGCATGGGAAGAGGAGTTGAGATGAGTGATAGGAGACTGGTCATTGATCTAGAGCTATTTAACAGCAGCAATATTAGAATGTATTCAAAAGGTAAAGAGGCTAAATAAGGTAGGAGTAAAATGGATGAATGAAGAGATTAAGCATGAAATCTGCAAGAAGAAGGAGATGCTGTGGTAGTACAGTGCCTTCTTCTTGTAGATTTCATTGCAGAACTATGGGTGGATGATGCTAGTTGATGACACTGGCAGATTGGTAACTGTAACCAGCATGGAGGATATAGTTGAAGTATTCAGTGATCAGTTTATCAGTGTATTTCATCCTTGTGAAGCAACATCAGGATAAGCTTAAATGTAGAATGTATGGTAGAGGAGAGACTGATGGTGAATGAGCAGAAAGTATATGAGGAATTAAGCAAACTTGATGTTAATAAAGCAGTAGGATTTGATAATATATTGCCACGTGTTTTGAGGGAATGCTCTATAGAATTAAGGGCACCTTTGGAACACCTGTTTAACATGAGTTTCGCAACAGGGGGGAGTCTCAAAGGAACAGGACTTTATCTCACATGTTCAAATGTGAAGTGAATATTTTACTTAGCAGAGGGGGAGGAGGAAATAAGACTGTGGCTACAAATTATAGGCCAATCTGTGTATCTGGATATAATAAATTTAGTTTAATCCTTTATCCAAGTGTGAGCAAACAAAGTTTGCACCTGAAAGTATCTTCAGGACTGGGGTAAGGTGCTACAACACCAGGCAACTCGTTGCAAAGGTGGAGCAAGCTAACATCATTGCCATCTCAGAATTTCCCATAATACAAAACACATCTCCTTGCGGATATGTATAATGTTATGCATTAAGGGAAGGGCCACTGCCCTTACTAGTTTCGACCTTTATCAATGTCTCTTCAGTGGGAGCCAGGCCCAAGTGGAGATACCAGGCAGAAGCATTAGCAAGGTCATCTCTACCTATAGGAGTTGCCAAATGGTGTGCCACCTTCTTATTAAATTACTCTGGATTTAGAGAAAGATGTTGAAAGTTTATTTTTCACTTGGTTAGACTATAATAAAACCTTAATGCATAACATTATACATATCCGCAAGGAGATGTGTTTTGCATTATGGGAGATTCTGAGATAGGAGTGATGTTAGCTTGCTCCATCTTTGCAACGAGTTGTATAACACCCGGTGTTGTACCACCTTACCCCAGTCCTGAAGATACTTTCAGGCGCAAACTTTGTTTGCTCACACTTGGATAAAGGATTAAACTAAATTTATTATAGTCTAAACAAGTAAAAAATAAACTTTCAACATCTTTCTCTAAATCCAGAGTAATTTAATAAAAAGGTGGCACACCGTTTGGCAACTCCTATAGGTAGAGATGACTCTACCTATAGGAGTTGCTAATGCTTCTGCGTGGTATCTCCACTTGGGTCTGGCTCCCACTGAAGAGACCTCAATAAAGGTCGAAACTAGTCTGGGTAGTGGCCCTTCCCTTAATGCATAACATTATATATACATATCCACAAGGAGATGCATTTTGCATTATGGGAGATTCTGAGATAGGAGTGATGTTAGCTTTGCTCCACCTTTGCAACGAGTTGCCTGGTGTTGTACCACCTTACCCCAGTCCTGAAGATACTTTCAGGTGCAAACTTTGTTTGCTCACACTTGGATAAAGGATGAAACTAAATTTATTATAGTCTAACCAAGTGAAAAATAAACTTTCAGTTGTGTATCTGGAGTTATTGTTAAAGTGTTAGAAAAGTTGGTGAGGACTAGGATTCAAAATTGGGTTGATGATATGATGGTATTCAGTATTCTTTATGATGAGTTTGTTAGGAACCCATCACAAAGAATGGCTATAGGATCTGCTCACATACAATTGTAACAAATAGTAACAAATTCTCTTTGTTGTAATTGTATATAACACTGGATAATGATCTGCATATACATGGTATATATGGATTTTTCGAAGTCCTTTGATAGACTGCCACATGAACAAGCTAGTAGCAGAATTGAAACAGATGGAATTGCATAACAGAATAGTGAGTTGGATAGCTGATTTGCTTTCAGGTAGATATCAGAGATTGTGTATATAGGAGTAGTATCCTTAAAGATTAAAGTCACTAGCGGAGTGCCACAGGGATCTGTTTTGAGATCATTATTGATTAATTTATACATTAATGACATTGGGACTAGCTTAACTAGGGATGTGCAGCTGTTTGCCGATGTTGCAAAGTTGGGAAGAAATATGAATTATGAGAAGTAGAATAGATGTTGTGGTCGTGCAGGAAGATCTGAATAGACTGTATGAGTGGCCAAATTAATGAGCTATCAATGTAATATCCAAGTACAAGAACTGAAATTTAATAGACAAGGTTTGAATACAGAGAATGCAAATAATGGAGAAATTTTCAAGGAGGTGGAAGAGATTAGAGATCTGAGAGTGGTGATGGACAGAAACCTGAAGTTTAGAGGTCACATTTCTAAAATTCTAAGAAATCACAATGGATTATGGCAATAATGTGGAGGACATTTACATGCAGAAGCAAAGAGGTTATAGTTTCCTCATATAAGGCTTTAATCAGGCCACATATGGATTACTGTGCACAGATATGGTTACCTGGTTTTGAAGGGGATGTATTGGAGAGGGTCCAGAGAAGGTTTACTAAGTTAGTGTAAGGTCTATGGAATGTCAGATATGAGGAGAGGTTGATAAAATGTAGAGCCTTGTAAATAGAAGTAGGAGACAGGATATGATTGAGTCATATAAGTTGGTGAGAGTTTGTTACCAGATAAATGTGGAGGAGATCTTTCACATAGTAGAGACAGACAAGGGTAGTATAAGATGTCATCCCTGGAAGTTGTATAAGGAGATTGTGAGCAGGGAAGTGAAGCAGGTTCTTTGCATGGAAAATGATTGGTCAGTGGAATGCATTGCCTGAAAGTGTAGTGAGTATAGAAACTGTGAATGGGCTTAAGGCACAGTTTGATGATTTTTTGGTATGAGAGAGAGAGAGTATGGACTTTCCACCATGGTGGAAGGTAACTTTGACTCCATAGTGGTCAGATGTTAATAATAATTATAATTATATGCGGGAGCATAATTGGGATGACTAACAGTGTGCTACAGTGCTCTGTGCTTGGACTGCAACTGTTCACCTTGTATATACGAGGGTGGTCTAAAAAGTTCTCAGCCTAATGAAAAAAAATGAATTTATAATTTCAAAATAATTTTTATTTTTCAATATAATCTTCCTTAAGAATAATACATTTATTCCAACGATGCTAAAGCGCCATTATTCCATCCCTATAGTGGTTCTCAGTAAGATCTGCAAAATACCGCTCTACAGCTGCAATCACCTCTTGATTCAAAGAAAAAATGCTGACCAGCGAGGAAGAGTTTTCGTTTTGGGATGAGATAGAAGTTAGAGGGAGCCAAATCTGGGTAATAGGGTGAATATTCCAACAATTCATAGTGCAGATCCTTTAATTTTTCCATTGCCAAAACACCTTTGTGGGCAGGTGCATTGTCCTGATGAAAGATGATTTTTTCTTCTGCAAACTGAGTCTTTTCTCATGATTTTTTTCATCCAGTCTGGTTAAAAGATCGGAATAATATTCCCCAGTTATTGTTTTACCCTTTTCAAGATAATTAATAAACAAAATGCTAAAGGCATTTTGTTTATTATGACATGACCTTTCCTGCTGATGTGACCGACTTTGTCTTCTTTGGCACTAAACAGCTGGCTTCTGTCCACTGTTTTGATTGCTGTTTGGATTCTGGTGTGTAATGGTGAATCCAAGTCTCATCCATAGTAATAAATCGATGCACAAAATCAGTTTTATTCTTGTTAAAATGCTCCAAACACTGTTCAGAGATTTTTATGTGAGTGTGTTTTTGATCTGCTGTGAGCAAGCGCAGCATCCATCTTACAGAAAGCTTTTTCATTTGCAATTCTTCATGCAAAATATATCCTACACATTCTTTTGAAATGCCTATAGTCTCAGCAATTTCATGCACTTTGACTCGCCAGTCATCCAATACCTGTTGTTCTGGTGTTGTTACACTTTTTGGACGTCCTTCACTTGGATCATCTTCAAGGCTGGTATGGTCACGTTTAAACTCAGCAGCCCATTTCTTAATTGTGAAAAATGAAGGAGAAGAGTGCCCACAATCTTTTATGAACTTGGAATGAATTTCTTTTGTTGTTAAACGTTCTTTTACAAAGAATTTTATAACCGCATGATACTCAATTTTATCCATTTGAAGGGATACAAACAACACTTTTGCTTCAAACAGCTATATAAAACAAACTACTTGATAGAATGATTCGCAATTTCACATGGCTGATTATAACAGATGTACCAACTTAGAAAAAAAAATCTCTTGCCAATAGTGTTGCCATCTATGGTCGAGGCCGGAAACTTTTCAGACCACCCTTGTAAATGAGTTGAAGGGATATTCAGTTGCTTGGTGATGGAAAATTGAGTAGGTAGCCTAATAGTTAATCAAAGTAAGTAAGTACAGCAATCCCTTGATTAATGTGCTCCCGATTAGTGTTTGTCATTTTTTTTCAATACCCAGATTCGATTAGTGTGCCTGCATGCATCTTAAAAATGAATGTTACAGATTTTAAAAATTTTCGATCGATTCATTTTTTATGGCTAGCTATTTTAAAAAAAATCACTCGCAAGGATGAAATAATTTAGTTACCTATTTGAAACATTTTACAGAGTTATTTTTTAATGGCACACTACACTATGTTCTAAATTTACCTTCAAAATTTATGTCGTCTGCTTTACATAGCATTTTGCTCATATCTTGTGCAATTGTTTTCCTTACTTTTTCAATTAAAATTATTTTCCTAACCTTTAATCATGAGTAAAAGAATAAGTGAGCAAAAAATAGAAGTGTGAAAATGATTCGAAAAGTAATCTGATTGGAAGAAAAACTTGAAATAATAAAGAAAAATGAGCAAGGCGAGTCCAGAGCAAAGATAGGATAAGAACACAAAAATGGGTGAATCAACTGCTGAATACAAAGAGAAAGGTTATGCTACTTCAAGTTCATCATGCATGCACTCGAAATCAAAGTATTATAATGATTGAATTAGAGAAACGTCTTTTTACATGGATCGAAGATTGTAACCAAAAACGGATCCCGCTAAACACTGGCCTTATTAAATCAAAAGCATTGTCTCTTTGTGGAAAGAAAGGGCTATCAATGACAGAAAAGAAGAATTCCACGTTAGTACTGGGTGATTGATTTGAGATTTCAAAAAGAGAAATAGCCTACATAATGTTCTAATCACAGGCGAAGCTGCAATTGCAGATAAGGAGATATCCAGAGATTTTGAAAAAAATTGTTAAAGATAGGGACTATTGCAATCAACAAATATTTAATGTTGACGAAATAAACTGGCCTTTTTCTGGAAGCGAATGCCTTTCAAGACTTTTCTAACCAAATCAGAGAAATCTCAGCCTGGTTATAAAGTTGCAAAGTCGAATGAAATTACTGTTAGCAATATGCAAGCCACTTGGAAGCACCTTCTTGCACATTTTCAAATGATTTTAGAGGCTTTTCAAATGAATCTAAGTTAATTAAATCTCATTCTGAGAAGTTGAGTGATTCTAACCTGCTAAATTTAGATGCACAGTGGGAAGATCCGGAAGAATATGAAGAAAATTTAATCACTTACAAGGCCAAAGATGTTTCACAGATACAGTTTGAAAATAGTTTTCGTACAATCGAAGTTTTTAAACAGCAATGCTTAGAGACTGACTCTGGTGAAGAGAGAACCAGTAAAATTTGCAGAAGAGGCAATAGGGCCATACTGTTAGTTGTATGAAAAAAAGAAACAGCATGCCCGCCAAACTATGTTAGCTCAATTCTCTGTTAAGAAGCAGAATAATAAATTTATATTCTGAATACATTTTATTGTAGTCAGAATAGTCAGGGCCTAGTTAAAGGGAAACCATGAAGCTTTCAGCTTCATGGTTTCCCTTTAACTAGGCCCTGAGACATACCCTAATTCTTTTCTAAAAAAAACTTAAGGGTCAAAAAAGAAATTTGAGGAACAAATTATACATTTTCCCATAAGTTATTATATTTGATTCGTGCGTTTTCGATTAATGCGCCTGTTTTAAAGAGCACATTAGTCGCATTAATCAAGGGATTGCTGTAATGTTGAAAGCTTGCAAGATGATGTAAAAAGATAATGTAACTAGTTTAATGTGGTAAAATGTAAATTGTGCATTTTGGAATTAACAGATTACAAGCTGTGTACCACCCTGACAATGGAAATTGAATAAGCTATGGATTTGGGATGTTGGTGGATAGAGAGTTGAAGTTCAAAGGTCATATTAGAAAGGTAGTTAATAGGATTACATAGCTATCGAAGAACACACTAACCAATAGAGACAAGAAAGAAGCTTTGATATGACCATGTGTGGATAATTACTATTATTATCTTTATTATTATTATTATTATTATTATTATGATTATTGCAGGGGGGGGTGAGGGTCAAAGCTGTATAATTGATAGGAGACCTCCACATAGCCTTTAAAGGAATGCAGAGAACCAACCAGGGCTTCTGACCTAATGTCCAATCCTCACCTTCTCCTGGTGCACCCTGTTGGGTATCTACTTGGATACTGAATGAACGAGGATAGGCTGGCAATTTGGGATTTAGCTGACCAAATTGTATTCCTATTGGTATACAATTTGGTCAGCTAAATCCCAATTTGAAATTAGTATTTCAAAATTTCATGCTGGCTGGGGCATCACCCGGTTAAACATAGCCACCCCTCCCCCCCGTTGTTTTTGCCAGGGAACCAGGGCGAACAGCAAAAAGTCAGCTACTGGAACAAGCCCTAAAACACACCCTGACCCAACATCACCAGAGTTAAAGATCGGTATTATCAACATAAGAAACCTGAATGGAAAAGAAATGAAGCTAGCTGAGGAATTAGATAAGTACCAGATCGACATAATAGGGGTGACTGAAACGAAAATGACCAAAACTGGAGAAATCTTTCTGAGCAATAAATACAAAATGATATATTCAGGCAATGACAATCAAGGAAAAGAAGGAGTAGCCATAGTATTCAACATTAAATACGAGGCTAATCTTCTTGAATGGCAGGCAGTGTCAAGTAGAGTGATGTGGAATTTTTTGATGCTTTAGAAAAAGCAACTGACACAATGAAAAAGGAAAAATTGGTCCTTGTAGGGGATCTAAATTGCAGAGTAAGAAATGATTGTAAGACATACAAAAATATTTTGGGAAAATTTCGAGAAAAGAGCAAAGCTAATAATAATGGCAAATACCTGTTGGATTTCTGCTCAGGACATGGACTGGTTATTACTAACACCATGTTCCAACATAAAAATGTGCACAAATTCACATGGAGAGAAGAGGCAAGGAATTAGAAAAGTCTCATTGACTATGTTATTGTTGATAGTGATGTTTTCTTCCTGGTGCAGGACACCAGAGTGTACAGAGGATTTGAAATATTGTAGTGATCACTATTTAGTCTTGAGCAGGATAAAATTGAATTTTATATTGAAAAGAATAACATGTAAGAAAGTATTAAAGCAAATAAAAGTTGAGTAGCTCTCAGATGTGAACTATAGACAAAGATTATTGAAGAAAAAATGAAAGAGTTTGAGAACAGGAATCAAACCTTGGAGATTCAGTGGCAAGCCTTGAAGAAAGCCCTGATTGATTCAGCTAGAGAGGCATGTGGTGAAGTTGGAAGGATAGAAAAATTAGAACTCCATGGTGGACACAGGAAGTTAAAGAGGCAGTGGAGGAAAAGAAAAAAGCATATCAAAGGTTCCTGGCAAATAAGACAGCTTGTGCTCTTAGAGAATACAGAGACAAATTCAAGAATACTAAACACTGTGTAAAACTAGTGAAACAAAAGTCATGGGAGGACTTTGGCAAGAATATAGAAAATAAATATCAAGAAGGTGGCAAAATATTCTGGAGATTGTTGAAGAAGCTTAGAAATGGAGGAAAGAGTGCTGTAAAAGGAATTAGAGATGATAAAGGTGACATGAAAACAGGAGAAAAAAAGATATCCTTGAAGTATGGAGTAATTTCTTTGAAACACTGCTAAATGAAACAAGCAGTGATGACAGCACAGTGGTAAAAAAACACTGACCAGTGAACATATGAAGTTCATCTGTTCACTGGTCAGTGTTCACCAGTGAAAGCGTGAACAGATGGCATCAATGGCAATATCATATTAAAAACGAGGATATTAGGAAATAACTTGACATTATCAGCATCCAGGAATGCGTTAGCAGAGCTAATCTCAGGTGGTATGGTCACTTAAACAGAATGGGCGAAGAAAGATTAACAAAACAAGTGTTCTCTGCCAGATTGGCTGCAAAACGACGCATAGGAAGACCATGATATAAGTGGATTGATACGGTACAAAGTGCCTTAGACGATAGAAATATAAGATCTGGTAATGTTGGAGTCTTGACAAGTAACAGACTGATTTGGAGGAAAATTGTAGATAGGAAGTTAGTAATGATATAAATTTTTCATCTAGTACTATCATATCCTGTACACCCCCCCCTTGAGGGCACATGGCAGGAATTTGATGACGATAATGATGATTATTACATCCTTCATGAAGGTAGTAGACTCATTATGGGAATTTAATTCAACTGACAGCATATTTATTGTACTGAACTTTAAAATCCTTAACACTCCCTGCATTAACAACATATTCTAGTATTTCAGATATATTCTAATATATCCCACAATTCTCCATGTAAACAATCTGCTCCTCACACTCCTCTTTGCCATACTCTTACATGCCTTCCAGACGTGGCCTCTGGTTCTTCCCCTTTCATCTTCTTCTCTTTTTATAATCCCCTCTGGATTAATCCAATAACATTCCCTAACTAACTTGAACATGTCTATCATATCATTCCTCCTATCTACCAAACTCTTCAATCCACATTTCTTCAAACTCTTTCTCTATAGCCAACAATTCAGATAACCCTGATATTGTCTTAGTCACTCGATCTCTCGATCCTCTTCAGTTTCACATCACAATGAAGACCAGGTAACCAAATCTCAGCACAATAGTCCAAGTGTGGTCTGACCATTGCTTTATACAGTAGCACAACCATCTCTATATCCCTACATGTTAATGTACTTTTTATCATGGTAGCACTGTGATGTGCAGTCTTTGCAATACTTGCTATACCCTCTAAACTTCAATCTACTGTTGACTTCACTCCTTGATCTTAATTCTTATCCACATCCTGCAGTACAGCACCATCAATACAGTACACAACCTCATATTTCTGCACTCAAAAATGCAACACCTTGCACTTATTAATATTAAAACTACAATCCCCTTTTTTCCAAGCCAAAAGTCTATTCAAATCTTCTGAAGAGAATTAACATCAACAATGCTACTTATAATTCTCCCCAACTTGTCATCATCGGCAAACAACTGATGATCCCTAGTCAGTCCCATGATATATATCATTTACAAACAACTTAAACAACGGGCACCCAATATCTGAACCCTGGCACACATGACCACTGGTTACCCTCCTTTTTTGAGACACTGCTCCATCATACACCACTTGCTGGCATCATTCAGAGCCAATCCATCTAATCAATATACTCTCTATTCTCATCATCTGCAGCTTGTTCATCAATTTGGAGTAAGCCTGCTAGAGGGCCAGACGGATGGTTGTGTTTTCAGAGAGCTCCCAAAAGCTAAGTACAATTTTGAGTAAAAATTAGAATATAGGTTAAAATCATAACGTAATATTGCCTAATTTTAGTAGCTTGTTGTGTCTGTGGGGTTTTGGTGTGAATTCCGTTATTTAATTTAGTATATAACGTTACGTTTCATAGATTTGAATATGGCACCAATGCGACGTAAGATAATGGCGTCCAAAAATACAACGCCATTGTTCAAAAACTATAATGTGAGAGAGTATCCAATGTGATGTGTGTGGGATGTATGCATTACCGAATGAGGCTTGAATTTGGATTGAAAGTGATAGTGGTGGGAGAATGTGCAGAAAGTGTAAGCAAAGTGAGGAGTTGAAGTATGTGTCAGGTTGTGAGATAGTAATGGTTGAAGAAAGCCAGAATTGCCAGAATGTGAGTGAAAATAGTGGCTTGATAGGGAATTGCGATGTACAAGATGGCAATGAGAGCGGTGATCTAAGAAAGAGTGAAAGCAACCATACAGAGAGAGAAAATGGTTTAAATGATAAAAATAATGAGGAATTATTTGTAGGAAGTGAGATTGCTAGGTTGCGCGCAGTGATACAAAATGCGCAGCGGCAATTAGAGCACCTGCAAAACTCTTTCCAGAGTGATTCGGCTAACGTAAATAAACAGCATAAGAATGGGAGAGTTTCTGAAATGAAGGAAAGAGTGTTGTATGGTGATCGTTATTAAGAGGGGTGATAGATGGCAGTGTAACTAAATCATACTTACCGGGTACGAAATTTAAGGATGTAAGTGAGAGTATTAGAGTGCAAAAACAGAGGGTGAAAGAATTAATAATTGTGGCGGGTATGAATGAATTGAAAGGTGATAAATTTTTTATGAGAGAGGACTTGAAAGTATTGTTAAAGATAGCGAAAGAAAAGAGTGACAGAGTTAGAATGGTTAGTCTGTTGCCGCGGTATGACAGAGAGGAGTTTAGAAGGAGTGCCATAATCGCAAATGACATTATGCGCAGGTTATACAGACGGTGTGGTGTGGAATGAGTTTGAAGGGCGAAAGGACTTATACAAGATGGATGGCCTGCATTTGAATGTACTTGGTGTGCGGAGACTGGAAAGAGTGTTGCTGAATGAAGTGAAAATGGATGTGCAAAACCAGGGAAACTAGAACTACCAAGGAGGCGGGGGAATGGATATGTAAACATCAGTGAGACAGATGAGTGTAAGAATGTATATAATGTACCCGAGCCAGCACTAAGGACAAAAAATGGGAATGGGTCATTTAGAATAACGCAGCAATATAGGGGTGGGACTAAGGGATCACTGCATTTCATGTATACTAATGCCAGGAGTATTAGGAACAAGAAGGAAGAATTTTTGGCCTTGATTGGCTCTTCCTGGCCACAGGTTATTGGCATTAGTGAAACATGGCTGATGGAAGATGATATAGTTAGTGGGATAGAATGTGTAGGTTATAGTGTGTTTAGGAGGGACAGAGAGAATAAAATGGGGGGGGGGGGTATTATTGATGATAGCTTATGAACTGCAGCCAAGGAGAATTGAAGTTGTATCGCAGGATAGTGAAAGGAGCTCATTTGAGGCTATTTGGTGTGAGATTGAGACTGGCAGAATAAAATATACAGTTGGGTGCTGCTATAGACCAGGTGATGGAATAGATGGTGGAGATAGTATGCATAGGGAAATTGATGAAATGAGTGGAAGGAGGGTAATTATTATGGGGGATTTCAACTATGGTAACATTGATTGGAAGGAGGAGAGGACACATGTGAGGAAGGAAAAGGATTTTATTCAATTATTAAGGGATAACTATCTGAGACAGCATGTAATTGAAAATACTAGGGGGTGTGAGAGTGCTTGACCTGGTAATAGCATCTGAGAATTTGACTATAATGAATATGACCATGTTGCCACCTATTGGTGAGAGTGATCATAAGGTCTTGACCTGGGAGGTGGCTAAAGGTGTGAAATTTTCGATTAAGACAGGGTATATGTGGAATTACCATGCTGGCAAGTATGACAAGCTTAGGAGATTGCTTGGATCAGTGCCATGGCATGTACAACTGCAAGGGCTGGACGTCGATAGAGCATGGGAAGTGGTCAAGGAGCATTTACAGGAGGTTATTGGCTGATTGTATACCTAGGGTCCGAATAGTAAAACAAGTAGGGGTTAAATGGATGAATAACACCATTAAGATTGAGCTGCAAAAAAAGAAACAACTGTGGAGGGAATTTAAAGAAATGGGGTGACCTGCAGGCACAGGAACGGTATAAAGTGCAGGCCAGAAAGGTAACGAGTGTGGTAAAAAAAGCAAAAGCGGATTATGAAAGGAAACTAGCTTTGCAAGCAAAAGAGAATCTCAAACAGTTCTTTCAATATGCTGCAAGTAAGGAAAAAACTGTACATGGCAAAATGATTTTAAGGAATGACGATGGTAAGGAGGTCACTGAATCAGTCGATATAGTGGAGTTACTGAGCGCGCACTTTGCAAAAGCATATCATCCAGGTGGTGACATTGAAAAAATGAAGGAACCATTAGTTTATACAGGAATAGTGATGAATGAAGTGGAGGTGACTAGTCTAGTGCAGAACCTTAATGTGAACACATCTGCGGGATTGGATGGTATACCGGCACGGGTCTTGCGTGAAGCGGCTAAGGAATTATCAGTGCCCTTGACCATATTGTTTAATCTGAGTCTCAGGTCTGGTTTAGTCTCAAAGGTGTGGAAAGAGGGGAAAATAGTTTCACTGCATAAAGGAGGATCCAAGACTACGGTTGCAAATTACCGACCGATCAGCATATCAGGAGTCATTGTCAAGGTCTTGGAGAAAGTAGTCAAGGGAAAAATACAGGAATGGATTGATGAAAATGAGATACTGTACAGGGGACAGCATGGCTTTGTGAAGGGTAGATCATGCTTCAGTAACTTGCTCAAGTTTTATAACAAGGTGACGGCTGAACTGGATAAGGGAAATGGGTTTACAGTGATACTGCTGGACCTGGCAAAGGCGTTTGACAGGATACCACATGGAATACTAATCCGTAAACTACAACATATGGGAATGGATATAGGGTTGGTGAGATGGATAGGTGGTTGGTTGATGGAGAGATATCAAAGAGTAGTTTATTCAGGAGTAGAGTCCAAAAGACAGCCTGTGACTAGTGGCGTGCTGCCGGGTTCTGTTCTTGGACCACTGCTGTTTAATCTGTTCATTAACCATATAGGGAAGGATCTAAGTGGAACAATTCATTTGTTCGCTGATGATGCAAAGTTGGGTATGGCAATAGTGAATGCAGACGATGCCAAAGTCTTGCAGGATGACTTAGATAGATTGGAGTTCTGGGCTAAGGAGAATGGATGTCAATTTAGTGTGACAAAATGTAAGGTTATGCATTTTGGGGTGAAAAGATTAGCAGCAGTATACCACATTGGTGGAACTGTACTCCAAGAGATTGATGAGGCCAGGGACTTGGGAGTGTTGGTGGATAGGGAGATGAAGTTTAGGGGGCACATTGCAAAAGTCGCTAAATCAGCTCATCAACTCACTTGGTTGTTGAAAAATACCTTGATGAGCAGAGACAAGCAAGTTATTGTACCTCTGTACCGAGCCCTGATAAGACCTCATCTCGACTAATGTGCCCAGATTTGGTCACCTCAGTTCCTTCTTGATGGGGAGGAGGTGGAGAGGATCCAGAGGCGAGTGTCTAAGATGATAACAGGTCTATGGAATGAACCATATGAGAGCAGGTTGAAGATTTTTGGGGGGTGCAGAAACTAGTTGATAGGCGGAAAAGGGGAGATATGATTGAGACATTCAAATTGTTAAAGGGATTCTATAGGATTAATTCAGAGGATATTTTTGAGATCAGGACTGGTGGTGGGAGAACTAGGGGACACCTATGGAAGCTGGGCAAGAGCCTGGTTAGCAGGGGTGTTAGAGCTGGCAAATGAGTGGAATAAGCTGCCAGAGTCTGTTGTGGGTGCTATGACAGTGAACGAGTTCAAGGCAAGGTATGATAGATACTGTGAGAATGTAATCGCATAATTGTGTGGACATGATGTTTAGGGCCTCTCTCGATGAGCCTAGGGACTCCTGGAGTCGCCCGAAATAATAATAATAATAATAATTACCACGTTGTGATCTATCAAACACTTTTGCAAAGTCCAAGAATATCACTGTATGTGATTCTCCCTTATCTAACACACTCATTATCTTATTATAAAATGCAAGTAGGTTGCTAAAACAAGACCTACTCTTTTCAAATCCATTCTGGCCATCATAAAGATACTATGTCTGTCAACCCAATCTTGTATTCTATTCCTAACTAATCTCTCCAACACCTTGACTATAACTTCAGATATACAGACTGGTCTATAATTGGAAACTTCTGTCCTAAACCATGCTCGTGGAGTGGTGCTATTCTGCTTTCTTTCCATTCCTTAGGTACTTTACCCACTGCAAGACTTTCATTAAATAATGAGGTCAATGATATACACTAATAAAGTGTTTGATAATTCCACTATATCCTTTGCAATGGTCACTCTGCTGCCATGATTATCCACCAGTGTCAACTTATCATAGTTATATTCCTACTCTTGCTCACCATAAGCAGAAGAATTCCCTTGAATTAACCTTGGACTAACCAGCCAATCTTCTCTCACAGTGCATTTTTTTTTTTCTTTACCATGCTTGTCAACTTCATAGCCTGCACTTTATACTGCTCATGGATCTTATTGCCTTTGTTTAACCCTTAGTATGCAGTTATATGTTACTCATGTCTGATCTGTCTTATGAGTTCCCATTCACTGTTAACACCTTTTTCATAACTCAATGTATTGAATGCTGGTTAATATAGACCTGCCCATAATCATCTGCCTTATAATTTCACATATGTCCTTTTTTGGGAGTAATCTTTTATTGTTTCACTACTTCCCAAACAAGTACTTCATGATCAATCTCACCAACTGGCAGCAGTGTCAACACCTCATTAACAACTACATCTTGTGAAGTTATCACGAAATCCAAAACTCTTAAAACTCTCTAGTTTGCTTTGGTCACATGCTGCTTAAGATATTTATCCCTCAGAAATTCAACACACTCACTCTCCTTGTTCCTGTCCACTATCTCCTTCTTCAATTCTATATTCCTATAATTAAATTCTCCCATCAGGATCAGTTTCTTTTTACATGCCCAATCAATTTGGCTAAACATTTCACAATCAGTATTCTCTACATTCCCTGACCTATAGCAGTATCCTATTAGATATACTAGCCTGTTAATTTTAACTTCACATCACATAGATTCAAATTCCACACATGTTCTATCAACTTCCACTCTGCAGACCCAATTCCTCTGCAATCATTAACAGTATTAATCCTCCTCTTTTCACCTTTATGTCCTTCCAGAAAAATGTATATCCTTCCATTTCTGTTCCTGACATCACATCATCCGACAACCTGTTTCACTTATACTGATTATTTTAGGCATACTGACTCAATCATTGCAACAAATTCAGCTCTCTCTCTCTCTCTCATTTTGAATACTATGAATACCAACATTCTCTCTCTTGCTGATATACTACACCTCTGTCAGTCTGACCACTACGATTTCCCTGATCCTGACTCTGATTGCCATTCATACCTGTCTCATCTTCACTTCTATGCATTCCATCACCTTATGCTGCTACAACTACATCTTCAACCTCTTATCCATTTCCTCCTGTTGTATAACCAGTTTAGGTGTGCTATCCTGCTTCACTAGCATCCTTAGATTGTTAGGTACATTAACCTCTTGATTCTGTGCCTTCTCAGAAACAATAGCCTTTCTAAATGCCAAACATCAAACCAATTCAAAAGCAATCCATCATGTTTAAACCATTCCATCTTTCCTTCAAATTAATCCATAGATTCATAAACTGAACTTCCTGTGCTTCACATACAACTCAGCCATCTTGCTATTTATTATATCTGCTCTCCATCTCAGTTCATTATTGTCATATCTGGGCAATACACAAACGACTTTTCCAACAACACTATTATCCTTTATCTGCCACAATAACTTCTTCAAGTTTCTATCGACATTCTTTTTTTTTTCACCAAATGAGTCATTTGTGCCCACAGCTACCACTAATTCTGATTTCTGTTCTTTCTTTCTCTGCAAGGATCAGTTATTAGTTTCAGTTCCACTGGGAAAGCATGTTTTTGTGTTCATTAGTCATCACTTCTAATGATTGATTCCCCCATACATTGCTATACGATTATCCTTTAACTCTCTTTTTCTTAATACTAACTTTTTCCACCATATTCACATCAGTCAAACTTTTCATTTCACTTTTCATCAACCCTTTCCTTAGCTCTTCCACTAACACTCCCATGTAATTTTTGTATGCTATTGGTGATGCTAGCTACCATTTCAAAATGTTCTCACCTATAAATACACTTTTCACATACATTATTGCTTTCCTTCTTTTCATTCACTCTAACAGTTCACTGTTCTTTCACATTTCTGCATTCTGCACAGGTATGGTCACCGTGGTTTTTTTTTTTTTTTTCATGGGGATGAGGAAATGATGTTAAGTATCCCTGGCCAGTGACCAAGATGGTAAGTGGTCTGTGGAATGCTACCTACAAGAATGGGTCATATGTCTCTGGGTTGCTGGAGTTGGTTGATAGGCAGAAAAGTGGAATATGATAAAAATGTTTAAGTTACTAAAAGGATTTTATAGGATTGATGCAGAGAAAAGTTTTCAACACATAGTTAGATGAATGGAACAAGTAGTCATTCCCGGAAACTGAGTGAATGTGTTATTAGCAAGGGATTTTTCACTTGGGAGTGGTGAATGAGAGGAATGTGGTAAAATCTGTTGTGAATACTTTGTTCAGTCAACATTTAAGGAACGATACAATAGGATAGTGTGGGTCTTCCACATGAGTTTGACTCTGTGGGGGTATGTGTGCAATAATAATAATAATATACAAAGAGAGTTTGAAAAAAGGATAGAGAGAGAGAGAGAGAGAGAGAGCATGTTTCTTGCTGTAATGTCTGGGGTATATGAAGTGCATTTCCAGAGAATGTGGCAAGTGTGGAAACAGTTGATGAGTTCAGTTATGCAGTATGATATGTGTTGTATTAGATAATCATGATCTCTTACCAGGAATCCTGAAACTTCTTAAGTGTATAATAATAATATTTATAGATAATCAGTGAATCTCAAATATAATGTATAAGACAAAAAAAAAAACTAAGGGTGTGGAAATTTGGTTCAATGGCTTATGTCTCTAGCAGCTGTGGTATATGGAAATTTTTTTCCATATACCACAGCTGTGGCATCATAAATAGGACTTATTTTCCTTCTATATTTTATATCTATTCCCTAATTTTTTTTTTTTTTGTTGTATTACTGCATAACATGCTTCTAAGCATGTGGAGAAATATCCAGTATAGAACACTTAAAAGAGAGAGTTTTTTTGATAAAGAAACTCACACCAAAAGCATGACATAATTGCAGTTAACGTCCATTTTCATAAGTTTTATCACATCTGGAATTACTGTTACATGATATATCTCAGGTCTAACATGTCCAAATTTGTCTGAGTCACTATAGCTCATATGCTTTTGGACAGAAATATTCAAAATGATTGTACACTGTCCATAATTTTTCCATTGTTTCTTGATAATTTCTAATTTCATCTTTAATAATAGATGCAAGAATATAAACATATCATTCCAGAGATAAAAGCTTTTTTCTGTGTGGGCAACTTAATAAAGTCAGCTCTGGTAATGAATGACAAAACTCACATTACAAAAATAAAAATTTTTGATTTTTAGAATAAACTTAAGTTTAAAAAAATTCTGAAGTTTGTATAAGAGTTCAGATATTTTTAATAACCCTGCAGTGAAAAATATGTATATCCAAATAACAAAATTACTTTATTTCTTTCATTAAAAGCAATATTAAATATTAAACATTCATTAGAATTATGTAGCATTCATTTTATTGACCCCATCATTATCTTTTAATACAGTTGAGATTCCTCCACCTGCTGTTCCAAAGATGCCAAAAAACAATGAAGAACTTCAAAGGGATCCTTTGCCAAGGTGTGTTATATTTGTCTTTCAATGTTTGCTGTTTAGAACCTTTGTCTTATTAATATTATTCTAAAACAATGTTTTCCAAACTAACAGTACTTGCATTCACCTTTTAAAAGTTTAATAACACTGGCATACCCCCCCTCCTCTGTTTCTCAGGCAAAGGTTGAGAGTAGTTACAATCGCCGGTCTGACTGGCCGAATGGTTAGGGTATCCGCTCTCCAGCCAAAAGGCTGTGGGTTCAAATCCTGCTGTGGGCATTTATGTTTGTGAGTGTCTGTGGAAATACTAGTTGTGGTGGTTGGCGGTAAATGGCATTGGTGTAGTTGCAGTCAGTTGGTGGATTGAGTAGTGGAGACAGAGTTGTAGAGCAGGTGCCCTCCCTTGATGAGTCCTTGGACTCCCTGGAGGTGTCAAATAATAATAATAATAATAATAATAATAATAATAATATTTTATTGAAACCTGAATAATAATTATAAAGGTATTTATATTTTTAACATTTACATCAGGCATGGCTAACTTCATTCTATGTTAGGGCCAATATATGATGGGTGGTAGCGACACAGGCCACACACTTTTAGACAGAACTTAAATAAAAATAAACTCTGCATTTTTTCAAGGCAATAGTTATATGTATTGAATTACTATATTTGTTAAATCATTTTACTACTGGGAGAACAATATTAAATACTTGATTTTTTAAAATATAAGTTGTTAAATTAAATTTAATTACATATTTCTGTTTTTTTTTACATGTAACACAACTTAATGAGAACGCTGTGCATGTTCATATATGGCAACAAGTTCATCAAAGTCGATTTTCAACGATGATGACGATATTCGTAACATGTACTTGCAAACACACAAGACACTGTGGTTTGTTGTCGTTATTGTTTATAAACCGAAATTCATTTTCCCATTTCTCCTGAAATGACTGTTTTCTTCACAGATCCTACATTTCTTACTTATAATACACAAAGGCTAAAGTAACTGACCAGGGGACACAAACTGCAACAATAATACTGCTAACTGTGAAACTGAGTTTCTGAAACTGATCACTGTAACCAGAGCAGAGCAAGTGACTTTCAATGATGCGTTACTCTGGAGCACATAGAAATGTACCACTCCCACTACTACAACTCGCACAGAGAAGCAGTAGATTTTATAAATTGAGTAATCTTTTTAAAGCAATTTTGATTCCATGTTGAGAATATAAATTGTTTCCATCATCAGAAATAATGAATATAACTAGTATATCAATCAGAAAATCTGCAGTCAAAAGTAATAGCTAAATTGATAATACATATAATTTAATATAGTTTTTATCCTGCCGCAGGCCGCATGCGACCCGCGGGCCTGCTGTTCGCCACCTATGATTTACATTATAATAAATTACAAACATATGAAGCATTTTTAAAAAATGTTAAATACATTTTTATTTATACTAATCTAATATTCATATAGTAGAAAAAAGATTATGAAATTTAAATTTTCAAAATAAAAAAAAGGTTTAACAAAATGAATGAAATTTAGTGACGAGTTCCAGGTGCATGGGTTGAACTACTTGAATCTAAACTTTTGATGGAAACAGTACAAACAATACCATGGTTGCAATGTGATCATGCCATTAGCCAGATGTGGCCCTAATGGAGTATTAATCCATACATACCAAAAGATATATTTTGTTATGTTTTTAGTTATTGAAAAATTACTTACAGAATAAACCTCTGCTTGTCTGTGATAATATGGCAGCAAAAATGTAAAAGTTAAAAATAAAAGCAATCTAAAAAAAAACAACAAAAGCGCTTCATGGCATTTTTCCTAAATAAAGAAAGAAAATGTAAGTGGAATGCATTGCTGGAAAGGATGGAGAATGCATTAAGTTCATAAGTATACGAATTGACTCTGAATTAGTAATAATATGGTATGATCTAGATTGGACCTCACCACACAAGATGCATCCTAGTCCTCCACAAACATTCTGTAGTAATAATAATATTTTATGATTTTATGCTATTTTATTTATGATAATATAGGAATTTTTCTGTAGATGATGATAGAAATGACCCGAAACAAACTGAACATGAAAGTGAACCTAAAATTTTCTGAAAATCCTCAGATATTAGTCACTATTTGTGAGTGATCTCTGAGAGTTTTAAGGATTTAGGCAAATGCTTTTTTTATGAGGTATGAACTTTGTGAAAAAATAAATTTATTGATGATTTATCTGTATCTGTTACTTCTTTTTAAATTTTAGAATACTATCCAGTTCATCCTTTGAAAATGCTGTTACTGATCTCAGACCTTAATGTTTAGTTCAGTATAAAGGAAGTTTATCCTAATTATTCTACTTGAAGTCAGAAATAGATCAAAATAATAATTTAATCAGTCAGAAATTATTTACAGTAAATTCATACTTTATTCATTAGCAATTATATCTACAAAAAGTCATTGAACTGTAAATTAATAATAATGAATTCACTCTCACACACTTTCTTTCCATTTAAACTATGAAATAAAATAAAGCTGTGCATCAAGCTCAGCTAAATTATACAAACTCATTATTATTATTATTATTATTATATGGATTTCTCTATTGAGTCAGAAGACTTATCACAGGAAACTTGCACTAACCTTTATACACACAATACTCATTAGACCTAACCTATTTACATTACTCATCAACAGTCAGAGCACTACAACTACTTCTGGCAATTCATTCCACTTATTCACCACTCTTCAAACTTTTTAACATTCTTACACACCTAGTCCTCTCTCTGTATATATATATATATATATATAGGTATATATATATTTTTTAAAACATAGATTTGATGACTTAAAAAATCGAGATAACTTATAAAGATTTTTAATAAGAATAATACAACTAGTTTCGGCTTATAACAGCCTTCCTCAGGTATTCATAAAGGAAAAGAATAGTAATAAACATTGAAGTATCTAAAAAAACTGAAAATTACAGGTAAAAATTGCCACACATAATTGATACATAAAAAAACGTTGTATTTTTTCAAGTTGTTCTAACAGGTGTGTCATTGTTTATTGCAAGTGTGCGTGCAGGCTCACATGATGCCAATATTGAATAACTGCAGCATGGCTATCTGGGATGTTATAACTCAAATTGTTGTTTAAGTGGACAGGGTTCAGCAGGATTTCCCTTGATTCTACAATTTTTCTCTCAAACTCATCATCACAGCGAAAAATATTTTCTAATCTATCCCAGCAAATAGAGTAGCTTTGTTGATCATCATTAGGATTATTTGAAAAAAAAAAAAAAAAACATGACTGGATAACGCAGTTGCATGAGATCTTTTAAGAGATGTCTCTCTTATGCTCTTCTATATGTTGTTCAATAGATGTGTTAGTTTGTCCAAAATAAGGGATATTGCAATCATACCATAATTTATATACACCTGAATATTTTAGGTTGTGATGAGTAGGCATTGGATGGCTGATTAGAGAATGGATTTTAGGAGGTGTGGTGAAGAACGTTCTGATATTGTATTTTTTAAGGACTTTAGCTAATTTTTTAGAGACTGTGCTAATGTATGGAATGGAGATGCTACCTTTAAAATTAATAGTTTCTGTTGTGCACTGCCTAGGAGGATCCAGAAGAAATTTCTTAATCGTTTTTTCAGAGTATCCATTTTGTTTAAAGATAAGAGTGAGGTGATTTATTTCTTTTTGTAGTTCATCTGGTTCATTCAAGAGAGAACGTGCTCTGTGTCCTAAGGTAGATATAGTTCCAAGTTTTTGTGGTGGAAAATGATGAGAAAGATTATGCAGATATCTATTAGTATGAGTAGGTTTTCTGTATATAGAGATTTTTAATCTTTCAGAGCATCGTGTAAGCATGACATCCAGGAAAGGTAAGGAGTTATTATTTTCTAGATCAGCAGTAAATTTTATATTAGGATTTTGGATGTTTAGATGATGAAGAAAATCTATGAGAGATGTGTGCCCGTAATTCCAAATAATAAAAATATCATCAACATATCATTTCCAAACTTTTGGTTTAAATGAGAAGGAAGATATGGCTTTCGTTTCAAAATCTTCAAGGAAGATGTTAGCTAGAACTGGGGACTTGTTTTTGTTTATCAACAAAAACAAGGCCTTGTTTTTGTTGATAAACGGAGTCCTGATGTCTGAAGTAACTAGAACGAATGCAATGTTTTAATAAAGCAAACATTTTTTTGGATAATTTGTCCTTTAGTAATGTAAGTACCTCGTCTGTAGGAACGTTAGTAAATAAAGATATAATGTCAAAACTTGCTAGAATGTCATTTTCATTGATGGGAATATCTTTTATATGAGAAACAAAATCTGTGGTGTTTTTGATGAAAGATCAAGATTTATTGGAGAAACACTTGAGGTACTTTGCTAGATATTTTGAAAGTTTATATAGGTGAGTTAATTCCTTCCACAATTGGGCGAAGAGGGATGTTTTCTTTATGTATTTTGGGAACTCCAATAGATGCATAGGATAAGAGGATGTAGAGAGCGTAAAGAGAGGCGAACATAATGAGGAAGTTCACTCGTAGTCTTTAACAAGTTGTTTGTACGGTTTTGTAATTCTCTTGTAGGATCTTCCTGAAGAATTGAATATGTTGAATTATCTTCAAGTAATTGAAGCATTTTGTTGTGGTAATCTTCAGAGTTGAGGATGACTGTGGAATTGCCTTTATCCGCAGGTAAAATAATAATGTTACTGTTCTGTTTTAGATTTTTAGGGCTTGTCTTTCAGCCAGAGAAATATTATCTGTTGGAGGTTTAGCATTATTGATAATGAGAATCAATTCAATACGAAGAAGTTTTGCCAAATGATTAGGAATGAGTGAACTTGCCTTTTCTATTTTTGTAAGAAGAGATTCTTTAGGGATAAATTTTTGATGAGGGAATGAAATTGAGACCTTTGCTAGGAATGCATCTGTTAAAATATGAGAAGATTTGTTCACTACAAATTTTTCAGGATTAATACGGGCTTCACTGTTGAACAACGTATAGAAGAGCATAAGAGAGACATCTCTTACAAAAGATCTCATGCAACTGCATTATCCAGTCATGTTCTTTTTTCAAATAATCCTAATGATGATCAACAAAGCCACTCCGTTTGCTGGGATAGATCAGAAAATATTTTTCACTGTGATGATGAGTTTGAGAGAAAAATTGTAGAATCAAGGGAAATCCTGCTGAACCCTGTCCACTTAAACAACAATTTGAGTTATAACATTCCAGATAGCCATGCTGCAGTTATTCAGTATTGGCATTCGCATGAGCCTGCATGCACACTTGCAATAAACAATGGCATGCCTGTTAGAACAACTTGAAAAAATACGTTTTTTATGTATCAATTATGTGTGGCAATTTTTACCTGTAATTTCCAGTTTTTTTAGATACTTCAATGTTTATTACTATTCTTTTCCTTTATGAATACCTGAGGAAGGCTGTTATAAGCCGAAACTAGTTGTATTATTCTCATTAAAATCTTTATAAGTTATCTCAGTTTTTTAAGTCATTAAATCTATGTTTTAAAATGTATCACAACAACCGAGTAAAAGCCTATGAATCACACACACAATGTGTGTGTGTGTGTGTGTGTGTGTGTGTGTGTGTGTGTGTGTGTGTGTGTGTGTGTGTGTGTGTGTGTGTGTGTGTGTGTGTGAGAGAGAGAGAGAGAGAGAGATCATAGGCTTTTATTGTGTATCGAAAAAGTTCTTTTGTGTCAATCTTATAGAACCCCATTAGTAACTTATGTCTTAACACACACAACACACACACACTCTCTCTCTCTCTCTCTCCCCCCCTACACACACACTATTTGCCAGCTTTTATTCCTAGCATTCTCCCATTGCCAAAGTCATACCAGCATGATGCTATGTTTGCTGTTATTATTCATACTTTTTCAGTAGTTTCTTGTACCTTGTCCAAAATCTCTTCCATGCAATAAAGGAATTTTCTTTGGGTTCTAGAATTTCTCTGCTATGATGTCAACAAATGGCAAGCACTAATGTCAGTCATATGCATCATTATAAATATTTAGATTCAATTTCTGGCCAATTTTATATTATTAATACTTAACAATATAATATATATTACAATAAAGAGTGGAATGTTACAAGGTGCGCATGACATACAGATATGAGATTTTGTTTTAGGAAATATTTTATGATATTATTGATAATATTTTCTTTATTTTATGAGTATGTAATTGAGTGTGTTTCTTCTGCAAGATTTGTTAATGTATATTGCATAAGCAGTGTTTCACATGGAACCGATATGAACAAAAACAATGGCAACCAAGACATTCTTGTTCAAATAGTTTAACATGAAGGATGTTATGTGATATAGCATGTCATTACTAATGGTGAATTGCTTATGGTATGAAAGTGAGAGTGGATAGAGGGTGTTTCAGAAATGTTTTGTCAGTGAGTGCCAGGAATACAAGATATGTTAAAAACAGGAAAATGAAATGGTGGATGTTAATGATGAAGAACTTGAACTCAAGTCTAAAACTCACATGACCTTTAAGTCACAAGACTTAAAGGTCATGTGAGTGACAAGGTGGCAGTGAGGAGAGAAAAAAGCACACTCGCTCAGAGTCCTTAAACAGGACAAAATTAAACTCAACCAAAATGAGAAGTGATTGGCATGTGATACAGCAAGAAGGAGAAGGAAAGGAAAAATGAGTGAGATGAGCTATTTTAATTCCTTTATTCTAAAATCAACTCCTCTATTCAGAAATCTGCTTTTTCACTTCCTCTTTCTGTAACT